>NC_051286.1:21182841-21487819 GCF_015220745.1 Sebastes umbrosus | reverse complement strand
AGTCAAGTCAGCACACTGACACACTGACAGCTGTTTTTGCCTGTTGGGCTGCAGTTTGCCATGTTAGGATTTGAGCCTATTTCTTATGCTAAATGCAGTACCTGTGATGGTTTCTGGACAATATTTGTCATTGTTTTGTGTTGTTAATTGATTTCCAATAATAAATATATACATACATTTGCATAAAGCAGCATATTTGCCCACTCCCATGTTGATAAGAGTTTTAAATACTTGACAAATCTCCCTTATCTCCCTCCTACATTTTGAACAGATAAAAATGTGCGGTTAATTTGCAACTAATTGTGATCAACTATGGACAATCATGCGATTAATCGCGATTAAATATTTTAATGGATTGACAGCCTTATATAATACTAATAATATTAGTGTAGCCTGATCTTTGAAATACTGTCTTTAAACACATAGTGGCTGGCTAAGTAGCAAGAAAAAATCCTTTTTAAATAGTTTTATATACAGACTTTAGTATAAATTATCCAATAAGTGTGTTATTATGATTTTAGTTATACATGTGCAAAAGAGCAGACAAATCCTCGCATGCTCCCCTGTGATCTTTGGCGCCCTGAGGGGGGCCCGGACCACAGGTATCACCGTCTTTAGGCTGGTAATGTCACTTTGTTGCTTCAGGTGCAAGTTTGAGCTCTTAGACATGTGTATCGGGTTATAACCAGTCAGGCATCTCTGGAGGCAACACAGCATGAAGTGAGCCTGAATACCACCCAGAGCATGCGGTGATGTCCTGCCGGTCAGCTTTGACACAAACGGCTGCACAGTGTGAACGTGTTTGTTTGTGTGTGTGTGTGTAACTGATGTGTGTTGTTTGCTCGCCCCTCGGTGTGCGAGTGGCCCCGCCGTGACAGCGGAGGCAGACAAGACAGCGGGTTTACACACACATACACACGCGAGCGTTCCCGGAGGATCTCTATCTATAAGCTGCATTGTGAGGCATGGGGGACATCCATTACAAAAAAACCCTGCGGTTCAAAAACCCCTGGAGCTAGCTGCTGGTTCTCACACACTGAGAGACAAACTGTCCTGAATGCGCACACAACACACACGCATACAGAAACATGACCTACAGACATGAAATTGCAAACATCTACAAACACGTTCACGCAGAGAAGTCTAATGGAAACAGCTCTTTGTACATATTCTCTTGCATGAAAAATTCATAAAGAAAGTCGTGTTGCATACACACTCCGGCGACAGGGAAGACAGACAATGCATGACAGTGCTGGAATGAGTTTGTCATGTTGATAGTGGGGGGTGGACTATGCTATTGGAAATCCTCTGATATTGTGCTTCTGTTGTCTAACAATGTGAGTGGATGTGGCTGCAACAGCCCAGAGATTTTTGAGCGCAGAAGTAAGGCTGGAAGTATAGCTTAATTTGCTCATGCAAGTATGAAGACGTGCAAGACAAAGATTAAGAGATCTTTGTGCAAACTGTGTGCCTGCATGTGCGTGTCTATCTATTTAATGAGCCACACACACCAGCGGGGTCCCCATCAGTCTGCTGTCTCCTAATTGGACCTACTGAGCAGCTAGCGGACCTCCAGCATTCATCTCCCACAATTCACCGGGAGCAAAGGAGGGCCTAGGAGGGCAGCCAGGAATAGGGAAATGAAAAGAACGGGAATAAAGGAATAAAGAAAGCATCCCGAGGAGTAACCTGCCCACTAGTTTGACCTTTACATAACTACTGGCAGGTCTGGGCGACGGTGACGGAGGGTGATCACAGAGACTAACTAACTGAAAAGAAGAGGCGACTGACAGCAGGTGGAAAAGTGGAGCGGATCCGCCTACACACAGTCGCGCTCACACACACACACACCTGTGCGCAAACACACACGAGCAGGTGAACACACTCATCAAACATCATCTGGCAGACTACCACATAGAGACACGCAGCGTGCTGCACAGCGCCTTCCTCACTACCTCTTGAAGAGAGAATAAATCAGTGATTATCATATATCCCCAGGCGTTAAGCAACATCCCTGATGTACTTTAGATAGGCGGAGTAGAAGGAGTGAGTCGAGGAAAACAGAGAGGAAAAAAAACAAAAGAGGAGGGTATCACAGTGGCTTAGTGTGCAAAATCTTATCTTGCAACAGTGCGAGTTGATTCTGGGTACATGACCTTTGCTATGTGATTCCCCCCGTCTCTCTAAACTTTCCTGCAACTCTCCGCCTCATACTATCTATCAAAACACCTTGAAAATAATCTGAAAATACAGAAATCGCACTGTGCCAAAGAAGAATCTTCAACGCAATATTATTGTCATGATGAAATGTGTATCCGAGCGCTTCTCAGCAGGAGGGGAAAAAAGCCCAATTAAACTGCACACAATTTACCTCTCATTTTCCCGTCTCCTGAGCACCGGGCCAGTTGAAGATGATGGACGCGAGCAATTTCTTTAACACGGCAACCATGCAAATCGCTTTCAGTGTGTCTCCCTCAGCTGTTTCCCCCCACGGTACGCTAGATTGCAGCCTCCTGTACTAATTGTTCCCAAACATCTCAGGCCAGCAGCGCGAGTTAATTGAGAACGAGAGACGTCGATCTCCCGTGATAGACAGACTTGCATAAATGAGAATTCCCAAAATGACTATTCACATCAAACCATCGAGCGTAAAAAAAACAACCATTCTTTTTCTCGGTTCAACCACGACTCTGCAGAGCTGAAGAGCTTAGGTAGCCGCTTGACAAGCTGTACCTGTTTTAGTTTACTGTGATTTGCTTCCAAACATTCTAGGTTACTAGTATGAGCAAATGTAAGACAGGCATTTCTGTCATCTGTCACCTGGAATGACAATCAACAGATTCTACATTTCATGGGTTGTTTACACTATATTTTGAATTTGAAAAAATACACAAACCCAGTTTCGAGTCTTAAAGAGTCTTAGATTTTTTCTACTAGAACATTTTATGTTAAAAAATTATATACTTTTCTCATACCGGCTGTGCTGCAACATCTCTTTTCACCCTCTGAAAAGCCCAGTCTGCTCTGATTGGTCAGCTGGCCCACTCTGTTGTGATTGGTCAACCGAACAAAACTCTTCGGACTCCTCTCCAGCTCCGCCCTAACTAGCTTTGTTTGAGGGCGTGCCAAACTAGCCGGTAGGCAGGGATTATCCAAATGTGTTGGTGACATCACCACGTTACATAAGAAAAGGCGGGACTTCAAGCAAGGCAGTTCAGGAGCAGTGTTTCTGTGGGGGAGAGTAACTCCCTTTGGCCTGGACTTCGGGCTTTGTAACTTTGCAGACCTTTTATATGCACAAAAAAACTATATAACACACTAAAGGAAAGGGAAAAAGCACAAAAGCATAATAGGTCCTCTTTAACTCATATCTGAATTGTTTAAATCAGTGGTTCCCAACCAGGGAAACCCTTTGAAGGCATCACAAGATAAATCAAAGGGGTCGCGAGATGACTAACAGGATAAGAAAGGGGACAAAACAACAATCACAACAACAATAATCTTCCTTGTCAAAACCTGGGACCTACATTACCCACAATGCACCGCGACAGCCAACATTTCTGTTAGAGATCCGGGTGTGTTATGCTGGTAGCGGTTAATGTAGTTTCGAGCCAATAACTGGGCTACAGAAGTCTTGGTAAGCTGGCTTCTTTAACACACCCCCAGATTGTTTTTGAATTTTTCAAACTTATAGTCTTATTCAGCAGTCAATTTATCAGATTTTGCTCAGCTCCCTGTGGAGCCACAAATGTCTAACTTTTTTCACATCTGTAGTAGTGCTCCCCAAGACATGTACACATACTTTGATGTGTGAAATTGCCAAAGTTCCCCTTCAATGGGAGATCATCTCCCATCCTGCTTACTGGCTTTTCATGCTGCAAGCTACAGCACTAGTAGACGTTTAATTATGCGTTGTGTAACTTTCAAAATAACTGTCAAGCCATTTAAAGTTCAACACAAACCACTTATGAACACTGGAGCTCAGACAGCCAGCAGAGCTCATGTCAAACTGTTTATTCTGTCGGAGAGAACAAGTTGCTTGATAAAAGCGGTATCAGAAGCTTAAAGTAAGCAGGTTCATAACAGGACAATATTTATTCCATTATTCTTGTTTATATATATTGACCGTTACTCCTTTCTAGACCTTATTTATTTTCTTGCCAAGTCAATAAAAAACTAATTAATATTTATGATGATGGAATGGAGAAAAGTAAAGGGCGTTTTGAGCGTGAGATTTGTTCACGGTGAACTTCTCAGCTCTACTTCTGCATGATAAAGAGCAGAAATTGAATGTGCATATCTAAGTGCAACAATTGACACTATCTTCCCATTATGTTAGCATTTCTGTGCGTATGCATTACCACGGCTATACACAGTGTGTGGGGAAGAGTCGAGGGCAGGGAGCTAACACTAACGTGGTTAGCATTAGTCACCCTCCCATGAGGCACATGATCAAAGAGATGCTCCGACTGTTAAAGGGATGAAACACAGAGTGATGACTCGGGTCGAATCTTTCGGTAGATACGCAGGCTTTGGGAGCGAGAAGATTGGGGGCGGGCGTGGGTGTGATCGTCAGAATGAGCTAACTCGTTGACATATCTAATGCCAGGTCTAAGACCATTTATAATGTTCATGAAGAAACAGATATGACGTGGCAAAAACTCATTAAAATTGCTTTTTCTCTTTTATATACTCAGGCAGCATTGCACTTCATTTTATAGAAAAAAAGATTACAAAATTGTCTGTATTGCTAAAGAACCTTTGCCAACTGAAAATCTCTCAATGCAAGATGTATAAAGACTGAAAAATGAAACTGATTATGGCTGAGCTGCGTGCAATTACATTGCATTTTCTTTTGTCTGCAGGTGGGATTTTGAAGATAGAGATTTTAAAATTAGCATATGAACTGGGGTTTGTGTGCGTTACAAACCTTCTGTTTGAATTAATTTGTGTTTTTCCTGTGTTATAATAGTCGACTCACTTATTTTTAAAGAGGACCTATTATGTGTTTTGCATTTCCCCTTTCCTTTAGTGTGTTATATATATATATTTTGTGCATATAAAAGGTCTGCAAAGTTACAAAGCCCAAACTACGCCAAAGTGAGTTACTCTCCCCATCAGAAACACTGCTCCTTAACTGCCTGAAACAATTTGTTTGAAGTCCCACCTTTTCTTCCGTAACATGGTGATGTCACCAAGTAAAACATTTGCATAATACCTGCCCAGAGACTAGTTTGGCACGCCCTCAAACAAAGCTAATTAGAGCGGCGCTGGAGAGGAGTCCGAAGAGTTGGGTTCGGTTGACCAATCACAACAGAGTGGGCCAGCTGACCAATCAGGGAAGACTGGGCTTTTCGGAAGGGGTGGGGCTCAAACAGAGTGTTTCAGACAGAGGGTGAAAAGAGGTGCTGCAGCACAGCCAGTATGAGAAAAATAAAGTTTTTTTTTTAACATTACAGCATGTAAACATGTTCTATTAGGAACCCAAAATACAAGTATGCACCTGAGAATTAGCATAATAGGTCCCCTTTAACTCCTCATACCCCTTGTACGTGCACCTGAGTACACTTCCTACAAACATGAAATTAGCGAGCTTGTGTGTTTCAAAAGGAACACTTGTTATTTTCCGTTTTTTCTGATTTGTACCCACATGTAGAGAAAATGCATGTGAGCTGCTGATCCATTAAAGGTACAGTGAGTAGGATTTGGTTGCATCTAGTAGTGTGGTTGAAGATTGAAACCACACCACTCCACTCACAACCTTTTTCTTGTCTACATTAGTCGTTGGTACCCCAGTGGACCACCTGACCTACAGAGTGGCCAAGTAACACAGTGACAGAGACGGAACGAGAGAGTAAAAGAAAATGAAACGTGTCTGTCGGTACGTCCCCGCGGAGCTATCATTAATTAAGCGTGAGATTGGTTCTCTCCACTTCCCACCCTGTCTCTCATTCTGTTGATCCTGAGATGTCGAGGGATTCGTCACTTCTCACCTCTGAAAAAGAAACAGCTAGTGTTGGTGAAGTGGACCAAAAATAGATAGTGTGAGAAGATACCAAAACACACACATCTCAGTCTACACGTGCACACACCCTACTCCTACTAAAACAGCTGCACACACGCTCGAGTCCAGCTCTGTGTCAGATTCCTATAGCTCTCTTTCAGCACTGCAGTACATCACTAATGATAGCTCAACTCCCTCAACTCCCCTATACTATCCTGAGGGGTGGAGAAATCTGCCAAACTGGTACAGGTCCTCTCTTTACCTCTCACCACGGTGTTTGACAACCAACTAGGGAACTGTAAAATTAAAGGCCTTGGCAAATGAAATTCTGTGACACGGCGGCGTGAATCAAAGCGGACACTGCCATGGGAGGTTGTGGAAGAAGAATGAACAAGGCACGCTCTCAGAAGGAATACAAAAGTAAAGTGAAAAGTTGGGGAGGGCAAAAAAAAAAAAAATACATTTTTATTGTTAAGTTACCAAGTTCGTCTGGCATCTAACAGCCGCATCCTGGGTATTGACAAAAGAGGTGTAGCTTTGTCATTTCACCTTGAAAAGGAGAGCGCTTTGTATAAAAGCTCTTTCATAGCACACAGAACCTTATTGACTTCCTTTGATATTAATAGCCTATGACACAAAATGCCATTTTCCAAGCGACGCCGTGTTTTTTTCTTATCTGATGTGACCTTGTTGATGGTGCCGCAGACGGTGGTGTAATGTATCCCAGCTCAGTCATCATCATTGCAAGATTACTGATGCTACTCAGACAGAGTGGATATGGACTGCCTTGCTTTTGCTCCAGGGGCTTTTAAAACCCCACATATGAAGACTTGACACTGGGTCTTTCTTTCCAAATCACAGGGTATTTAGTGGCTTTCGAACAGCTCTGACTCTGGCCTCCCGTACGCTTGCACTGATGGAGACACACAAGTGTCACCGCTGACATGAGGGGCCATCATCGCTGCACGCCAGGCAATCTGTTGTTGAGGTGAAGATGCTGATAACAGTGGTCCCTGTCTGTCGTCCGTCCACCAACCAACCCTGTCTCACCCCCCTGAGGGAGAGTTATTGCTTTAATATGAACAACGAATGGTTCAATTTGTCCTCTGGGTGTCAGAGGACTGCTCGGCGTGATTACTTTCTTGGCAAGGCGGTGACATTCATTGGCTTGGACTCAGGACGTATTGGAGAAAGGCCTCTGTTAGGCTGGATTGGGGTGAATGACAGATACAGACGGACAGAGACAGAAAGGGGGAGACGGAGAAATGTAGAGAAAGGGAGCAGTGGCAAGGCCCGGCTTTGCACACCTCAATGAACACAGCTGCACTTCAATCCTCGATAGAATGAGAAATACAGTATCCTGACCTTGACTGATCAAGCATGGGGGGAAAGCCAGCGCGGCTCCAATCCACCCACGCACAGTTACAAAAAACACATAAAATAGTGGAGCAGGGACTAGAGGACTTTTGTTTTGTTTTTTTTGGACATTTCACTTTGGCACATTTTCAAACCTGATCATCAAGACGACGAACATTTAGCCCACAGACTCAGGCTGTGTTCCACACAACTCGGAGAGCGGGTGTCTATATCTCCTATAAGGAAAAATGCAATTGAACGCTACCTCACACTACACTCTGAATGGTAAACCATGGGCTTATGGGAGTAGTTGACATTTTGGGAAATGTACTTATTTCCTTTCTTGTCGAGAGTTACATAAGAAGATCGATACCACTCTCAGGTTTATACGGTAAATATGAAGCTGGAGACAACAGCTGGTTAGCTTTGCTTAGCAGAAAGACTGGAAACATAGGGAAACAATTATCTTATCAGTTATCTTAGGACAGAGTCAGGCTAGTTGTTTCCCTGTTTCCAGTCATTGTGCTAAGCTAAACTAGCTAACTGTTGGCTGTAGCTTCATATTGAACCATAGACTGTATATACGTATATAAGTGGACGTAGTCACCGTGATGTCTCCCATTGGTTTGTGGATTACCGTTTGGAAGCCTCGAGTTTGGCATTTTCGCTGTCGCCATCTTGGTTTTTTGCAACCAAACACTGAATAAGACATTTTTAGGCGACCAAAATGTTACAATTAACTTTCATGAACTGAAAACACACTGTGAAAGGGTCAAAGTTCTAAGACGAAAACACAGACAACTCCCAGACCGGACAACGCCGTGGTAGCAACCTGTCAATCACAAGGTGGTGTGACGCCCTAAAGCATTCCCTGCTTTATAGTCTATATACTCTATGGGACTATAATTTACTAAATGAACATCATGCTGTATTGAAGAAGACTTGAAACTTGTGATTGAGATCATAAACTCATGTTTACAATGTTTACTGAGGTAATAAATCAAGTGAGAAGTAGGCTCATTTTCTCATAGACTTCTATACAATCAGACTTCTTTTTGGAGGAGTCGCGCCCTGCTGGGTATTAGAAAAAAATGCAAGTTTAAGGCACTTCAGCATTGGTTCCACTTTTCAGACCCTGGAGTTTCCCACTGTATTGAACAGACATATACGAGAGTGGTATCAATCTTCTCATCTAACTCTCGACAAGGAAGTGAATAAGTGTATTTCCAAAAGTGTTGAACTATTCCTTTTAAGATAAGTTTAAGATCTTAAAATGCATTGTTGACTTCAATCCGGGCTTGCAGAGACACGTGTTACGATATGGGTAACACACAATATGTTAGCAGTAGCTCAATTAGCAGGTGTGCTGTAGTTCTTTAACATATCAAGGGCAACCGTGTTTATTCCCTTTTCTTTTCAAGCACTGGAACAAACAGAGGTCAGAGGTCAATACCCTATGTCCACCTTTGAACTGGAGCACACACCAACTCACCACACACACACACACACATTCAGAAGCACACACACACATCTCTCCCCCTCACCTGAATAGTGGGCGGCGAGCGCTGTTTGCGGGTGGTCGTCGTGGAGAGCGTGGTGGTGGTCTCGATAAAGGTGGTGGACATCTCCGGCGGCACCGAGGTGGTGGTGCGTGCCGCGCCCCTGCTGACCGGCACGTCGCCCACCAGCCGCACGCTGCCGTTCACCTTGATGTTGGCGTGGGCCTCGGCGGCCATGTTGAGCACTTTGAGGCCGTTGTAGTAGAGGCCGGAGAGCTGGCCCTGGTAGGGTCGCTTCCGGTCGTTTCCGCCGATGGAGATGGTGGCCTGGGTGTTGAAGATTGTCAGCTGCCGGCCTGGCGCGGGAGGGAGGGGAGAGAGTATTAATATGTTTATGACGGAGAAGTCTGAGCCAACAAAAAACATAAAGCTCTAATTTTGACATGCCTTTAAGAGGAACTACACTCACACTGAGAGAAACATTAACGGAAAACTTCAACAAAGACTGTTACCACTATTGATTTATTGCTTCATTAAATGAGTGTGGATGGAGGTAAAATGGTTAAAGTGTAATGGGGATGCAACATGCTTTTACACTGAAAACTACAGTAATGGTTCTCAACAACCCCACCTTTCTGTTCATTTTAAAAGACTGCAGCTATACTGTATGGACTGTTATCTACAGCAGGAAGGCTTTTTCCCTCTGACACACAAGAAAAAGCACCCCTGAAAGAGACTACTAATGCTGGAAACAACAGACGCTATAGCAGCTTTATCGTAAGTGAGGGAACACATGCATGTGTGGAAAAAAAAAAGAAATATTGAAAAATGAGCTGGAACAAGTTCCACAGGCACTCTTAATATTCTCTGGACAAAACAGTGGACTCATGCTGCAAAATGATGAATAAATATGTATACAGGGTTTGGCATATTATGATAAAGTGTGAGCAATACACACTCACTACATGTCACAGCGAATTTCATTAGGAGAAGACCTAAATATCATCGCCAAAACACACTGCTCATGCATTAATTATGAAACGAAAAATACGCCAAACTTTCACAATACAGGAATCATAATTAAAAATCTCATTTGTATAATTTACATACAGAAAGCATCGCAGAGCTTGTTATATTTGTGGCATTCGCACAATTACAATACATAATACACACCGGGCGTGGAATGACAGGGAGAGGACGTTCATGTGGAGTCATGCATGCAGCAGTAATGGGATTTTTCAGACCTGTCTGTGTTTTAGCGGGTTGTTAAAGGGACTTTATAATCAAGTTAAGATGTTTATGTGTAAATGAACTTTAAATGCAGTTTATAATGATATTATGTTAGACTTTTAATCCCCGCAATTGTTTATTGAACATAAACGAGGTGCTGATTTGATAATCTCAGTGATTGAGAAGCGCAACTCTATCAGGGCGCAGTGCACCTTGGCATGCTCGCTGTGACGCTTTGCCGTCAAAGAGGCTCCAATTACCTCTCCATCGCCAAACAAGTGAGGGTCTTTATCGTGTGTGATGTGTGTAACTACAATCAGATAAATTACAGCGGGGAAAAGCACCTGCTGTTTGGAAACTTTTCAGGGGGATATGCCCACTGATTAGTTTGTTCTCAAACATTGCAGAGGATTTGAGCCAAGGGAGCTATCTCTCCTCTCAAAACAGTCGGCCTACTGTTGCAGCATAGATAATGACGCCTCCTAGTCAATTTTGCACAAAAGATTAGGAGTGCTTGATACTTATTGTTGCACCGTTTTTACAAAAGCTCTTCCCAGTCCCTTTAACTAGACACCATGATTCAACAAAATTTAAAAAAAAATGACAATGACAAAAAAGGGAAAGAGATAAAAATAAAAACAAAGGAAAGAAAAAGAAAACGCTCTGTTTTACTTGTTTTTTAAAGGGTTTAAGGGGTGGTTATTCATTCTCAGAGGTTGAAAGGGTACAAGCCGATGAAATGACAGAAAATAAAAAAAGAAGAAACATTCTAGAAGTTCGATAAAGATTTACCTTTCTCCTGAAGCCAATCTTCTACTGGCCGGGTATATTTGAACGGGATTTTCTTATTTGCCATTTGATAGCGCTCAATGTCGCTGTTGCCTTTAAAGTTTGAAAGTTTAACAAACAAGCTTGAAACAGTCGGCAACAGCAACAGACATCACACATTTATACAGTGGTTTATAATGAGTTTTATCTTGGTTTAGATATATTTATAAAAGCTTTATGATGTTTTTTTTTTCTTCTTTTTCTTCAAGTAGCTTTAGTTTAAATGTTTAAAATTCATATTTTTACAGCACACTCCACACCAATATTCAACATAATATCCATGGATTTAAAAGCACAACACATTATCCATAGCAGACAAACTGCAAAAAATAACCTGCAAGAAAAGGTAAAAACACAGGAAATACATCACAGGTCCTATAATACAGTCATCTTATTACATCATAGAGACAACAGGAGGGATATCAAGTGGTTAAAAAGATAGACATGCATTAAATGCCTTTCTCTGAAGCAAATTGGGGGTAATCAATGTGCACTAATTCTCCCACTGGACACCACCTGCTTTTACATTTCAAGGGCTAAGAAATGATTGGGTTTGGTTTGGAAGGAGGGAGCTGTAAAGTGGGTTTGCAGGGGGGGCACAAATTGAGGAGGAAGTGGTAATTTGAAGTAGTGTGGACCCATTGGGAGGGAAGTCCCACGGTGACACAGATACGTGGAAGACAATGCATACAAATGAGATCATTACTGACATGGTGGGAGGCCTTTTGGGTAAAAAAAAAAAAAAAAAAAAAGCGCTACACCCCAGCTGCCACATTTCCCTCTTCTGAGGCCGTGGCGAACGTGTTCCAGGTATACGGGAATTAAGGATAATACGCCGCCTATTACAGGGAACGTTGAGTGTGTTCTTAGTATTATTTCTGGCATTTTCCCATTGTAGATGCAATATTTTGTCTGACAATTACAGAGGCATTTCCCTCTGAGAGGTGTCTGCCGACGCTGAGAATTGAGACGTTCAGCTCTGTCTTCAAACACTCTGAGGTATGACAAAAGACTGTGAAGTCTGTATAGAATTATGAATGGCACCGCGGTGTCACTCAGTACCCTGGTGAGAAGGTATTTGGAGGAAGAAGGAAAAAAAAAAAGGCACCGGTTCGGCATCGTTTATAACACAAGTGAAAGGGCAAGGCTTTATAATTGTGAGAAAAGGCCCTCTGGAAACGTGTCTTGTCTGGCTGCTAGAATTCTCTCAGGTGATTTATCTATCGACAACATCACACACACACTCATGGGGATCCGTCTGGGTGTCTGGCTAGGATATCATGCTCCTCCTTACGCCCATAAATCTTTCAGAGCATCCTCATCCTGTTCTTTCTTGGTTCGGTTATTTGCTGCACACCTGATTTGGAGTTGTTCTCACCTGCTGATTAAAACTGTATATAAAAGAGTGAGCCCACCACAATTACATTAAACCATTCATTAAGCCACTTACGCTCCAAAGCAGTTAGGTAAACCACAGCTCAGTTTCCTCTCAATTCTATCTTTCTATCGTTCCTGTCTACCTTTTCGGGGGAAAAGCCGGCCAAGTGCTCAGTTTACAGCCAGCTGGGAAGGAGAGTGGATATGGCTGCAAGGGAGCTCAAGGAGCTAAAGGACTGTGTCCACAGCGTGCCAGCAGGTTAATCAGCTACTAAACAGCTACAGGGCTCCCTCCCCATTCCTTTGATCTCCAGCAGGTTTTCGGGTGGCAGCCAAATACACTCTCCTCTGGACAAGGGCCACAGAGAGAGAGAGAGAGAGGCATGATGGTTGCATGTGAAACCAGAGGACAGACGGAAAAGGTGAGGAGTTTTGGTGGAGTGGGTGGAGAGATGGTTTGGGGGCGGGAATAACAGGGGAGGGAGGACGTGCAGCACCTATAAACCGTCAGCTGGAGTGAAATCACATCTCAACCTGAGAGAACGAGGCATAAGCTTGGCCTGCATTGCTAATGGCACGGTCTCAGGTATAGCTCTTACATTGTTCTGGGTGATTAATGAGGTGACAGTCCCTCCCCGTAATGAATACACCACAAGCTAATTGTCCAACTAATGAGAAAAACCTCTCTAGTTTGTCAATTTGATATTCAATTTCTAAAGGTGACTCCAGAATGGATGACCTTGCCAATAAAAGCACTATTGTTTATTATAAAATAACTCTGCCTTCAAGGTTTTTTTTTTTTTTTTTTCAATCTCAGGCACAGACAACCCTAATTTCTCAATTCTTAATGCACACACTCAAAATACATTATTCCAACAACTAGTGCAGTGCCCGTTCGGAGTGCGCGCCTGTGTGGTAAGGGCCAATTGCTTGGGCCCCAGAAGTTCTGCTTGCATCGTTGTCAAACCACGGTATGGCTGCTTGTACCCGCCAAGTGTGAAGTTGATTGGATGAACGGTTCTCAAGATATGTGAAGGAAAAGCCGTCGATCTTCCGCTTCCCAGCCCTCAGTACAGCCGCGGTCTGGGTCTCATTCACATGAACGGCGCAAGGAAAATCACTCTGGTTTTTATTACAACTTTTAGGACTTCATAATTTAAATAAGGGTTATTCAAGTGTTCACTAGGAAGTTTATTTACCTAAAAAAAATTATCCGCTGATTTACAGAAGTCTCTTTCACAATGTAAGTCTACGAGAAAAAGTCTTTTCCGACACAGAGGTTGTAGTACCACCATTTGTCCATTATGAAAATTTGCTTCAAAGCCTGGCACTCTTCCTGGGCGCTTGGGCTAGACCCACAAATCCAGGAAAAAAAAAGAATTTTGTTTCTGAGAGTTACAGTTCACAAGTTTCAGGCCAAAATGTAACGTCCATTGTTATAGCGCCACCATCTGGGCAAATTGCATTACATTCGACACTGCACTCTCTTGGGTCCCCAGCAATACACTTGCCAAGTGTGAAGTCGATTAGGCGAACGGTTCTCGAGATATGCGGAGGACACACAGACAGACAGAGATTCCTCGCTTAGTTAGATGCAGTGTTGATGCAGTTTTTTCCTACATGTTTGCATGTGCAAAACATTGCTGGACAACCTCTTATTTATTCTGCAACATACTGCTTTTCAGAAGTCAGTCATGCATATTTCATATGTTGTTGCACAGCTGAGTAGCTGACTGCTCACCTATTTAATCCTGTTAATATTTTATAATTTGCTGCGGTTCATGTGTTTATAAACAGTTTCTGTGTGTCTCTTTTAGCTCCTAATGCATGCCTTAGCCATATTTTTCCTCCCAGCCAAAACAAAGTCTAAATGTTTCCCCTTTGGTGGCGGCTATTCAGTCAACACAAACACTGGCACGGCGACAGTCGTCTGCTGGTCGGCCGCTTCACTCTATTCAGTTTGCTTGCCAGACTAATCTCGCTGGGGTTCCATCACAGAGCCAGTGCTTAGAGCGCATCAAAACTGCGAAAATGGCTACTGTGACAGGCTCCTGGCTTTCTCTCTATTTGGGGGATGATGAGTACATTTGATATACTGCGGCCCTGTCCAAAAACCATCCTTCCGCAACTCTACTCCATAGCTAGCTGCTGCAGCCCCTGGATATGAATATCCTGCGCCACCCACCTCGGTTTCAATCTACACCTGGCTTTCATCTGCGTCTCTACTCCTCTTTCTCTGGCTCTTTACCTAAGTTTCCATCTATTCTCTCCTTCTCTTCAGCCCACCATACATCCAGCTATCCTCTGCTCTTAAAGCCCTGACACACCAAGCCCAACGGTCAGCCGTCGGACAATTTGGGGCCATTGGTGAGCGTGATGAATCAGCGGCGGCGCCCCGTCGGTGAGAGAAATCACTCTAATTGGCGGTTCAGCTTAAACGAATCAGCGCACGAGAAGAGAAACGGGCGTGAGGAAAGCAAGCTAACGAGTGAAGTCAAGAGGAAAAACAAAGAAGGCTTTTCTCATTTTCTTCATCTCATCTGATCATTCCAATACATGGATATTTTCAACCACATGGCCATCTGGAATGAAGCTAAGCGGTGAGTGAGAGTGGTGTGAAAATGGTCAGCATCCGCCGCTTTGTTTCACGTACGTATCATAACAACGCCTTGTATATCTGCAGTCCTTTTTGAATGATGAATACAGACTACCACGAACCTGCTGGTGTGGAGTTATTTCATCTCATACAGGCGCAGAACGTACGTGGTAGTTGGCTGTCGGCTGTAGTCTTTGCAGTGTGTTCGAATGCCACTTTTTGGCCAAGACAAAGGTGACGTGAGGCGACACAACTGGTGGCCTTCGATGTCGGGTTGGTGTGTCTGGGCCTTTATCCTTGCTCTTCTTTGTTGAATTCAGACCTCTTCAGCTACAACAACAACTCTGGTATTATTAATCTACTTTTTCACTCACTCTTTATTCCCTTTGTCTTCTTCTCTACCCATCTATCCGTCTATACATCAGCTCTTTCTACCTTCTGTCAACTGATTCCATACATCTACTCCATTAAACGCCTGTGTTCCCTCAGTGGCTGCGTTTCTTCTCCATTCACCCATGTCCCCTCTGTTTCTCCTGCTTGCTTTCCCCTCCATACTCCCTTCCATTTTCTCTCTCCCAGACATCAGACAAAGCCAGGGAGTAAACTCATCATTTATCAGGTCGCTCTGAAATTTATGGCGTTGAGAGGATGAATTAGACTGGCGGCTTCTACACTCGGCTTAGTCTGAGTTCTGAGAGCGACAGAGATTGTGTCTCAGATAGGGCTAATCATGTTTGGCCCCAGGGACGCTCGGGGATTTATCTGGTTCCCGAAGAATTGTTTCGTCTGAATTTCAAGACAAAGATTGGCAGATAGCATAAAACGGTGCTGCTCATTGTGCCCGTTTCAGGTTGCGGGAGTCGTAACATTGCACCGATAAAGGTCTTTATGTGTCTGAAAATGAACACAAGGCCATTCAGGTTATGACCAACTCTCTTGTGCCCACCACGGATGCTGGAACACACACAGAGACACACTTTCCCCGAGGCCCAAACAGAGTAGTTAGGCCAATGGTCATTCATCTGAGACAACGCCTGGACCTCAGCCAGCTCCGGGATAGTGTGATGCACAATCTCCGCCGGGCTCGGTCTAGTAATTCTTTGATTCAAAGATTCAAACTCACGCAAAAAAAGATCATGTAATCCCAAATCAAAGAGCACAAGGATTCGGAGTGTTATATAAGGAAATTGGAACCCTCTCGCTAAACAAAGACAAGCCCCTGCAGTAATGTGGGTTGTCACAAAAGTACACACAATTGTAGGAGAGATGCGCGGCCCTGATGAACACCGAATGGGGAGAAAAGGATGAGAAACGTGGATAATAAAGGAATCTGAGGACAGAAACAGAATGGAGATCTGAGGGGGCACTGTTAGAGAGGGGGGATAATTAGAGAGAGACGCACACACTCTCTCTACGTCCACACACAAACACACACTGAACTCACGGAAGCTGCAGAAGCCGGATGGAAATGCTGCTGTATGGGATCAGTGTGGCTATATTGTTGTATAGAAGAATGGGACTGTAGCGCACAAGTCCGTCTTATTCCTCAATAGTCCAAGCATTCAAATTATCAATCCTTATCTTGTGAAATTGTTTGTGATAATCACTGTAGTGATGGACTCGCTGGGAATTGTTGGTAGATTAAATATTAGTTTGCCGTTTTTGTTAAACTTTCCAAGAGGTGTTTATTACTGAGGTTGGAGTTAGTGGTGTTGTGTAATGGACTTGAAATAATATCCTTCCCCGTCATGTAAAAGGGCAAAATATTAGAACCACCTCTCAATATAATGTAGTCCAGTTCAACACCATTGCAAACTACAACAACAATATAAACATACAGTGGAATCAACATATCAAAACCGAACATCATTATCTTTGTAAAGGTAGAAATGATGGAAGAGGTGTTGTATTGGATTGCATTAAATTTTACAGGTGTACCTAATAAAGTGGCCACTGAGTGTCAGGTATAAGATGATGCATAGACTCAACTAGTCCAACCAAAAATAAGTACATAAATGGAATTGCTTCTTGTAAGTGTACTCAATAAGTGTTCTCAATAAGTGTGCAATGTATAATGTTTGGAGTACAATTTTTGAAACCTTCTGTCCAAACATGACCTGGAATCATTTTTATATGATGTGTAAAATGATGTTCCTTTGTACCTAGAACTGGCTGCTGCTAAGGAACTGATGCTTCAGACCTGAAGTCTATCACTCCACGCTTTGCACTGCGGCTCAGGGAGATGTTGCTTATTATACAAAGGGAAAGACTAAGTGTGCACAAACCCAACAAAAAGAACAGATTTGAGGGAATAAAGGGGCCTTTCTTATCTCTACATTCATGATGGCTGTATGCTTGGTAGTATTGGACTCTGACCTGTGTGTCTGTATGAGTGTTGTATTAAACCGTTCTATCTGGTTTCTTTTCCCTCACATTTTTTTGTATGTCTTTTATTTTGAAATGGTTAAATTGGAAGTGGAATAAAATAAAATATGAAACACGATCCCAGGGTTTAGCTACATTATCTAAACCACATTTGAAGCTAAGATTGAAAGTGAGCACACCTGATGAAATGTTGGTAATAGGTTGGAACTGTGCACACAATTACTGTTGTTCTGCAAAAAGTGATGGATGTTTAAATGGCCAGTTTGGGTAATAACTTTAATAACATTGTTTACTTTTCTTTTCTTCTTCAAATCATTTTAGCTAACTTGGAGTTTTGTTTAAAACCTATATGCTCGTACTTCTTGCGCCATCTGACTAAACCCAGATGTCACTTTTTAAGTGAGTATGATGTCATAATAAATGTTATGAAAGACGGACAAAACTACAAAAGGAAGGCCTAAATTATAATAAAGCGAAATCGTCAATTAAGAAGTCAATCCTACGAAAAAAGAAATGTGTATAAATCCGACCCAACGTTGCTCTAATAATAATTAAAAGCCTGTAACACTGTGAAAACCACCTGCTGCCATTTAGAGCAGATCCCAATGCCTCTATACTTTGGTGGCCCAACTTTGCAAACACTGCTGTTTAGATGTCCAATTTACGCTCCCCAGGCTATTTTGCAAGCAGCTTTGAATGACAAGCAATCCACCAACACCTTTGTTCTCACCTATTCCCTACCAGGGAGAGAGGGCATGCCCGGATCCGGTAACTGTTTATTGAACGACCTGAGAGCCTTGTGGCGGCTGCTGCCTTCAAGTAACGCATTAGGAGTGTGAGAAAGCAGTCGATGAGTCTGCACCCTAACATGTAATTACTCATGAGATGACAACGCCTTTACAAGGGAAAAAAAAAAAAAATCAATCATCATTGAATTGCTATCACTGAGTGTCCTGCAAATTACCTGTGCAGAAGAGAAAAATAAATTACCACGCATTCGATCTCCCCGACCTCAACTCTATTCCAAGGCGAGGCAGGTGGACAGAAAAGGGAACAAACCTCAACGGAATCACTTGGAAGGAATCCAACGCTTTAAAAATCAGAGCTCTTTCTGTTGTGCAATGCTTAAAATGAGACGCAAACCCAACGGACATTTAGCAGTGATTTCTGAATGGACGCTGGCTTTGGATCATAGATATTGGCAGATGTATCAATAGAAGGTTGAGAAAACAACAACTGAATGTGATGCAGAAAGCACTTCTAGATAATTATGAAGGTGGTAGGGGTTCAGCTGTTATCCGAAATTGCTGGCCAATAACCTCTCCCACTCCTTCAAGGCGCTGTAGCTGGATCAGTTTTTAGAGCTAGAGTGAAGTGAAATGTACTGGTATCATAGGAAACTACAAAACCTACGGAATCCATTGGTACCAACCGTGTCATGCTAGAATGTTGGGAAGAATGCTAAATAATGCTACGAACTCACACTCAATTTTGGTAAGGAAAAACTGGCATGGGCATTTTCAAAGGGGTCCCTTGACCTCTGACCTCAAGATATGTGAATGAAAATGGGTTCTATGGGTACCCACGAGTCTCCCCTTTACATACATGCCCACTTTATGATAATCACATGCAGTTTGGGGCAAAAAAACATGCAGTTTTTTGCATGCAGTATAAATGTGTTATTTTCGTCTATTCTAAAAATGGTGTATTTGAATATTTCTGCATACTGGGGTCCCTAAACAGTCTTGGAAATTACATAAATTGGGTATCACTGTAAAGCTGAGACTGTTGTGGATCCAAAAAGCTTAATGTGGTGTCTTAATGTGGTATTTAGGAGGGATTATTGATAATTTCTATCAATTCTGAAGTGGTAAAAATGGTTAAATTTACCACCAAATCTGTGTAGCAAATGGTATCAACCAAAACATTGCTGCAGCAACTTATGAGACATAATAGAGCATGGGAATGACCATCATAAAAGTCTATCATAATGTTCTAAGGCTTTATCCACTTTCACAATTTGTTTTAATTAATTAATTGATTTTGTATTTCTGATTTATGGCTAGACCAATTCGACACACGGTGATGAGCTGCATCTTAAATTAACCTTCAGGTTCACAGCTTTCAGGTGATGTTCACCACTTCTATGTGACATCTACTGTTGAGCTGGTATCTCCCCCTAAAGAAGACAAAAATGGGTCTATGAAAAAGAGGGGAAGTGTAAAACGTCAAAGATGGAGTAGAGCTGCATTCTTGTGTAATACAGGACCGAGATCTAAAGGAGCTTGACAAAAACAAATACCTTTGTGCAACAATGCAGTCACATTTGTCTGATTAGTTCAATTCCTCCAATGGGTACGTGATGGAGATGTCACTCGCGTGCATGTTGTGTGCCACATGTTATGGCAGTATTTTCCGGTATTAGTGTGGCTGAAATGCAGTTATGAAACCCGTCCAACTTTATCTGGTCAAAAAAAAAAGAAAAAAAGGCAAAAGACAGCCGACGGCAAAAGAAAGCCAGAGACAGAAGAGATTAGCATCACCTGCGCTGGCATTGAACCAAACCGAAACAGCGTGCCAGGTCACGCCAGGAGAGGATGCTGCTGCCCTGTCCTCGGTGATGACATGCAACTAGGAGCATGCTGTAGGGCTGCTGAGACATAGGGCTGAGAAGTGAAAGGGATCAACTCCTATTTGTTTGCTCCTTACCATTGGGTAGCATCAGCGCTTTTGCACTGTATTTTTTTTCTCCAGTGTTCTCCAGCTGTATTTCTGGACACGTTTCCGTTCCCAGTAGCTCCACATCTGGTAATATAACACTAGTCAATCTTAAACATTTATTCTACATCTGTTTCTGTCCAATTATGTCTTGCTGCTATGGCTCAATTTTACCTCGGAGATCAATGAAGTTCCATATTATCTTTTGTCATCCCAACTTCTCTGCGCCTCAACTGCCACTTTGTGCCCATGTTGCTTCCCAGTGCGTCTTCGCTGTTTGACTGAGTGAAATTGAAGAGTGGGTAATAGGAAACGAGGACACAAAGGGGGGCCTCTCCTAAGCTGGCTGGCAATGTAGACAGATATCAAAGACCAGGAGAGCCAACTCAATTTAATGGACTGTTAAGTAGAAGCGGGAGATGATTTTCTCCCCTTCCTTCTCTCCGTCTCACCCTTTCTCTCAGCTAGTTAGCTCATCTCTGTTCCAAATGAAGGGAGTGCCTTAGCCTCCAGATGGAGCGGGCTCTGTCTGATGGCCCTATTTGTATGCAGCTGCTGTGCTGCTTCTGCTGACCTGGGAATGAGAGATACAGGCAGGCAGCGGCTTTATCTGGCCAACAGGCCACCCTTGGTTTCTGCCTCTATGCCCACCGACCAAATGCCTCTTGGTGCCTTCCAATCCCTTTTCCTTGAAATGAACCGGCCAGATGTTGCACAGTTAATGCCTCTTGCAAGACAAAAGATCCTAGCTCGGTGCGCTCCTCTCCTGTGGAGTCAGGTGTGAGGGCATGAGAGTGGAGAAGTTGTCTGACGCATGGTTTGCCACAGGAGCAGAGTGTGTGCCAGCTAATGCTACTGCATGCCTCTTAGGCTATGTTCACACTGCAAGCAAATGTGGCACAAATCAGATTTTTTTTTTTGCTCTCATGTGACACAGATCAGATTATTTCAGAGTAGGACTGTCAAAGTTAACGCGATAATAATGTGTTAACGCAAATTTGTTTTAACCAAACTAATTTCTTTAATGCATTAACTCAACTTGCGATTTTTAGGTTGTAGCGGGCTCAGTTTTAAAGGTAGAATGAAGACTAATCACAATTAAATATTTTAATCAAAGTAAGTAAGTTTAAGGACGTTTTTTTGGGATGTCAAACAATAACGATACACATCTTACTTTGGATTATTTAATTTACTTCACAGAAGAGCTGTTAAAGTTAAATATCAGCCGAAATGAAACGTCTTTCTTTAGGAGCCATACAAAGTCATATGTTATGATTTAGGTGTAACATCTGTGTAACGGGGAACCCAGATCTGTTAAATTGAGCAATATGTTAACAGAGTCTGGCAATCACTGGACTCCCAACAACTCCACTGTGTATTTTCGGAACAATGCGCCGCCAGATGGCAGTCCCCCGTGTGTGTGGCGTTATTGGTTGCATATGAGGCGTTTCAGGGCAGAGATTCGTTCACACTGATGTCAGATATGGGTCACTTCAAACATGAATGAGAACATTCTAGGCAGAAAGAAAAACAAAAAATTGGAACCGAGCATTAAGACCCGCAATGTGAACGTAGCATTAGACTTCTGAGATGTTTTACCCAGAAGAACAGAAGAAAGTGAATTGTTGAATTGTAAATCGGAAGTGTTTTGTTTTTTTTTATCCTTGGTGGTGCCCTTTGCTTAAACAAATAGGTGGCGTCCAGTGGTTTTATAACTCTAATTCTACTCTACATGTAACTCTTGCAGGAATTCATCAAACAAATGAATAAGAGTGGCAGTACCTGTGGGAAAGTGCTCATTGATTGGCCAGTTGTCCACCTGCAAAGTGGCGTTACCCCCGTTCCTGGTGAATCGGACCAAATGGTATTTGCCATCGTTTACCGCTGTGGTTGTCTCCCTCACGCTGATGTCCACTGTCCCAATGTTGAACGTCACACCTACTTTGCCTTGTTCCTGGAAAAGACACAAAGAGAGGAAGGGCAGAAGAAGTTAGTGGTCTGATTCCAGCATTGTATGAATCCAAATCTTTGAATACAGCACTCTACTGGCAAATGGGATCAAATACAGAGAGCTCCACTTCTCAATAAGTCACATCTGTCGCTAAGCTAGACAAATTTGAACTGCTGCTGTGCCAAGATTCCACCTATTGTTGTGCAGTAACGAATTAATTATACAATAAACTAACTGTAAAAAGTTCAATAAAGCTACTTGGATGAATGCCCTCGGCTGGTGCTAATGGCGAACTACTCAAGAGGACCTGAGGACGCCAGCGCTACGCTTCATTATACCACTGTAATGTGATGAAAATAGGCTGCCAGCAGAGATTGTAATGATGAGTAATGCTCCCTGCAGCCTGTCACTGCGAAACTGGCAGGACAGATGCCTTTTTTCTGCTGCGGCCCTTACAAACTGTATGAATACCATATGTTTTGTTTAGCTCCTAATGCTAAACTGGTTTTAGCGTGTCCATAAATCGTGATCCCTCCCCATCATTTCACCCTTCTCCCCTCGACCCCACTCATTTTCATGAGCTGCCAGTGTGTTTTATCGCGACTGCTCGCATATGCGCGGGCATGTGGGCGTTACATGCAAAAGGTTTTAGAGCGGAGGCAGGGCTCGAGTGAGTGGTGAAGGGGAATGGCTGTGTTTTCTGTGTCATTTGTTTTAATCCCCCACAGGGAATCTCTCAGTGTAATTACCTACTTTAGAAGCCAGCAGCAGAGGGACCGTTTCTCATAACAAAACGAAAATTAAGAAGACTTGCACAGGGGACAGACATATTGTTAACTGATCAGCTGAGATCACCGGCCCTAACTGTTGCAATGCAGACCTTGATAATGTCAAGGTGAATTTAACAGTGCTTGTCGGCACCAAAGCATTGCAGGACTGATAAAACTTGAATGACACAACACTTAAACCTGATGATCTCTATTTAACATTAGAGGCTCTTAATACCGTAGGAGAGCACTTAATGAGGCCAACCTAGACTTAACACAGTCCCTCACACTTTCACATTCTCAACTACTCTCCATTTCAAAGATTTGCCGACAATCGAATAAAATATTTAATCGTGATTAATCGCATGATAGTCCATAGTTAATCGTTATTAATTGCACATTTTTTATCTGATCAAAATGTACCTCAAAGGGAGATTTGTCAAGTATTTAATACTCTCATCAACACAGGAGTGGGTAAATATGCTTGCTTTGCGCAAATGTATGTATACATTTATTATTGGAAATTAACAACACAGAACAATGACAAATATTGTCCAGAAACCCTCACAGGTACTGCATTTAGCATAAAAAATATGCTCAAATCATAACATGAATGTTCAGAACAACTGAAACCTAAATATCGCAAGTTAAGTTAATGCCTTAAAGAAATTAGTTAGGTTAAAACAAATTTGCGTTATTATCGCGTTAACTTTGACAGCCCTAATGATAATATTACTATACCACCAGACTAGAGCAAAAGCAAGCAAGAGTTTACTCCTTAAGCATTTTTGCTCTATTAATAAAAAGGAAAAAGCAATACATATGAGACCAACAAGGAACAAATATTAACTTTTTAAATCAAGTTTGTCCTCCCATTTCTACTCCTTAAGTAGAGCACCTAGAAAACCTTGGAAGACAGACGGCTCTCTTTATATTTATCTAAATTAGGATCCTGTTGTTGTTTCTTAGCAAGTGCAGGAGTTTATTCTAGCCTTAATTGAAGGTACAGTGCATCTAGCAGAAAGGTAATCTTTCTTAAAGTTTTTTAAGGAAGTGAAAAGTTGTCCAAAGTCTGCAGTAAAATGACTTTGTGTGCAAAGAACCTGCAGAGACTGCTGCAGTTTCCTCGACAAGTACTTTTAACTGCCAAGGCGGTGTGAGGATCTGCTCTGTGTATTCAATGCCTCACTTGGTACAGTTAAAACACCCTTTGTCTCTTCATAAAAAAAGAGATACGGTGCTTGAGACCATAATGCAAGGAACGACAGAGCGGCTCTCCTCCGTAACAATCTTGGGCTCGACTAATAATGGAAAAAGAACGTCACCAAAGACACGAGAAAGCCATCTCCTAAAAGCCGAGGTAGGGCTCGGAGCGGGAGTCGGGCGAGCAGAATATCTGAATGCGCACTTAACGTCTCTGTCGGAGAGGTTGTAAATGGGCTCTTAATTTAAGTAGTTGTCATTAAAACTTAGAGCAACAGACAACTGCACGTAATAAAAAAACGTGTGTGCACAACTGTGCGGGCATGCTCGCTGCTCATCTACATATAATCCATGCACCTAGACGGGCTAAGGTGAGCACACAACAGGGATATGTTGATGATCTAATGTGACAAGGTGATGTTCAGTGTGTGTGTTGTACCGTGAAAAATACTACTAAAGCATCCTGGCTCTCCTGACTAATGACAGGACCTTTCCCTGGTAGGAAAAAAAAACCCCACTATGTCTGACGGCCTGAGCGCATACAAAGCACAGACAGACACATCAGCGCTAGTACATCCGCTGTGACCTTCAGAGGCTCTGGCAGCCCCGGCTCTCCTGTGTAGTCGCATCAAAGCCACATCACCGACCCACTAATACCTACAAACAAAGACAGATCGTCACCCTCCTGGCCCTGCTACAAACAAACAACAAAACACAACAATTGTACACCTCTGTAACTGTTGCTGAGTGCCCGCGGGCAGTGTGCAGAGGGGGGAAACTGTGCGGTAGTGCTCTCGCAATGGCACAGCTCTCCCTCTCTCTTCCCTTCTTCTTGACTACTCCTGTAATGTCCGGCTACCCTCCCGCCTCACCCACCTGCCAGCCAGCCCACCCCCGCGCGCTGCAGCAGTGTTTGATTGACAGATCCAATTACGTTTTTTATTGGCCTGTCGCTTGCGAGGCGGGAAGGCACTTCATTGTCTCCTGAGCAAAGGGGGAAAAATGGCTATTGTTCTCTTAGTGGAAAAGATGATGGCCGCTATTCCAGGCGTAAACAAATGATGCGCGGAGAATCACTTTCGAACTCACACACACACTTGAATGCGAACAGGAGGCCGGAACGCACACGCAGAGAGTCATAAGTATATAACCTTGTGCTACAGAAGCATTGTTTCATGTGGCAACAAAAATACAAAGCAGTGTCCAAACATTCAATCAGTCGCCCTCACTAACTCTCAAAGCAAACACTCTAAATATGACATTACAGTAGGGAAAGTGGTAATTTGCTGGTGTGATGTGCTAAAGCCCTTTTATAGTCTAACACGCTCCCACGCTCTCTATTTAATGCCAATCACAAATGCCGACTGTTTTACCGCTATAGGAATAGAATGAGATTGTGCCGGCAGTTTGTTTGTGCGTCACTTAAGTGTACAGTATGTGTGGGCATGTTATGTTCACGCTCTCTGTAACTAAGACTGATAAATGTAATTCCGGCGAGCGACGCAAGCCTCGCCCTCCTCCTCTTCCGTCGCTGCGAGCTGGCCCCTGGCTTGGCACGAGGAGCTCCAGCTGGTCCCACGTGACCCCGGCGCACACTGACATCAGTAATCAGGCCCGCCACAATCCAATTCCGGGCCGATCAATGCCTCCAACACATGCAGCGCCCCGGGCAGAGCGAAAGGAGAGAGAATCACTCAAAAGCAGTGGTGGGCGATCCTGCCGACCGCCATCGCAGACAGCCCTTAGCAGACAGATGCTGTGCAGGCGACACAAGCCGCTCACAATAGACCCCATCCCCAAGCTCGCTGAATGGTCATTCTGCTGAGCCACGGGCCCCAGACAGATATAGACATCTGAAAGCCATTTTGTGGAGGTGAGATGGGTAGAATTAGCACATTTAGCTCTGCTGGGGAGAAAAAGCGCTGACAAAAGAGGTATGAAGACAGAAAGAAATGGAGAAATGCATGCGGTTGTGTGCCAGATATCTTCTATAAGAAGATGTGCATTGAAAGCAGTTTAAGGTCAGGAAATGTTATTAAAGTGGGAGTTTTTCCCCCCAACAAAAAGGTATTGCATTGCAATCAAACCTTGATTGAAATCTGGTACGGGCACAGAGTAGTTGTAGCGGGATGACTCCAGTGGATCTATATTAAGTCTCAGTTGGGAGGGAGGAAGATCTGATATCAGGAATGTGAACATGTCCCAGGGTGGGAGTTTGGGTTACATATCCAGCCTTTCATCTGACATCAGCGCTCAAGTCGGCTTTTGCGGTCAGGGGCCATCAAAACTGGATCATAGAAGCGGTGGAAGTAGAATCAATAGAGAGGAGAAGCTAGGACGCGGCGGATTGATGCACCTGGCCTTCACAGTGCCAAAGCCATTTATCGTCAGTAATTGACAGAGATAACTCATAGACGGCGCAGTGATTTGTAGCTGTCTGTTCTGGTGCGCATCAGGCCCTAGAGTCAGAAATTTGCTAAAGGGTAGGATGTTAGAGGCTGTGGAGGAAGAGGATTGTGTGTGTGCTGGCCTTTAGTGCAAGTCATTTCTTCATGTACAGAATGTACTGACAACTTGACAACTCTAGGCTGGGCAGGAAGCAGGCATTATTGTTGCGGCCTTGAAATTGCATAACGCTACGGGTGAAACTGAAAGTCCTAATTACAGAAAGAATGTCTCTATTTCCACAATACATTAAAGCACCAGTAGGCAGAATATTTTTGGCATCATTGGGCAAAAATGACATAATGACCTTTCAGCATATTGTAATTCAAGTGTTCTGAGAGAAAACTAGACTCCTGCCCCTCCTCATGGCTGTTTACAGGCTTTACAAAATCGAGCCCGTGACGGAAGACAGGTCATTTCAGGAAGAGAGCGTTCCTATTGGCTATTCATTCAACTTTCTCATACATCGGTTACCGTTGATAACATCTTCGTAGCGGAAGAGTAGCACCCACACTCTGGTTACCCCCCAGGTAAACACTGTTAGCTCTGTCACTGTCGCCGTTGTTTGTTCTGTTTGTGCTGTTAGCACCATTAGCTGCTAGCCGCCGGCTCAGCCGTCTCCATGTCGACAGCCGTGTGGAGGCAATAGAAATGCTCTGAATTCCGTATTGAGCACCTTTAAAAACATATCAATGAATCACACTGATGTCCCTTCAGTTTGTTTGACGCAATCCCATATCCACCGCCCTGCTCATGTAAAAAACTAACTAGAGCAAAAAATGTGTCTCCTTCCGCCACTGAAAATAGTCCCCAACAAATGCACTATTTACTCCTGTATGAGATATGTTTGCTAAAAACTACAATGCCCAGTTGTTTTAGTAAATCACTTAACCTTTGTTGAAATATGAAACTATGAATTTGTCACTCATTTAAAAAAAAAAAAATGTACATCTTCAGTAGAACCAATGGGCCGTGGGCTGACTGCCACACACAGGGTGGAGAAGTCAAAAAGCATTGAGAGATGGACTAACGCACTACTGATTTTGGTCTTTTCTTGGGATTTATTGACCATGAGGAAACATGTATAACACCAGCATTATCCCTTCATTTGCGGTGCTCACATCATTGAATAAGTACATTGAAAAACTTGAACAGCAATTTGTGTCTTACTTACAACAATGTCCCCGTTCCTCTGGATAATCCAGCGAACACACTGTCGGGAGGTTTCATAGGGGCTATTTCTTTGATAGAAAGTCTTTGAAAACCTGGCACAGAGAGTTCTGCGGGTTACACAGCCTAACAAGACCAATGATTCTGAAAAGAAAAGTTGCAACTTGTATTTTTCAATGTTGTGAGCACCAAAAAAAAACAAATCCCATTCTCCTCCATTATATTGGTGTAGCAGCAGAATCTCAGAGTCACATCTAAAAGTCTGGGCAAATAAAGCAAAGCTCTCCGCATGGCTAGAGTCACAAGTGGTTAGTGTAAACATATGGGTTTATTGTTTAATTTGAATGAACTGAATGAATTATTGGCTTCGGGGGATATAAAGTTTTGAAAGGGATATAAAGTATTGAAAAAGAAGGAAGGGGTAGGAATACATATTTTAATGTCATGAATAAAGCACAATTTGATATACAAGCAGCTGCTCAGAGCAATGATGCATATGTATTGCTGCCGACAGACAAGGGCCACAAAAAGGCACTAATTCTGGAGAGCTATACTCTGCAGCGAGACTGAATAAAACACCACAGACATGGCTTTACTTTCTCCTTTTTAGAAGCAGAGGCTGCAGGGGTCAGGGTTCCTGGCTTTGTGCGGCGACAGTCTTAATGCACTATTCAAATAAACATTTCTCTGAAAACCGTGAAAGTCCATTAATCATTAATTGACTCAAATGTTCATTCAGACATTCATAATCGTCTGCAGAGCTGTTGTGAGGGGCGCTGTGGGAGGATACAAGGCACAGAGGCCTGGTGCCTCTGAAATATTGATCACACCTAAAAGAACCCAGAGGTCTAACACAGGCTATATTTCACACCTGAGAGAGCCAGGAACGGCTTCATCGAATGGACAGGAGCAAAATGGCTTCCACCTCGCTGTGCTTAGTGCTACTGTAGGTAATTGCGAGGGTAATACTAGCGAGTCCATTAGCCAGTTGGTTAATGCAGAGGAGTGCCAGCTAATGTTAGCCCAGACTGAATAGGAAGAGTCATTGCATTTTTAATACAAACACAAGCAGCGGCGTTGCCGGGAGAAGGTAATGGCTTTGACTCCTGTGCTCGGGCTCAATGTCAAACTCTGAGCCTCGCTCTTTGATCCTCTGCCGCAGAATATGAATCGCGCCGGGTCAGCCTTATCAATTATTTACACCCGCTCTTTCTCTATTTCCTGTTTGTCCGCTCTTGTGGCTGTAACTTGCCCTGACACTAATGGCGGACGGCCTGGTGAAAACATTTATCAATGTTACCGCAGAGTCCTCTCCGGCTCCACACTATCACTTTCAGGCTTTTGGAACTTAGAGTACTGACACTGCACTGATCCTAATCATCACTACTATACTTTACTGCGTGTGTCTAGGCTGCATTGTCTCAGTAGAGGCACCGTCCCTGAAATAACCTTTGGTTGCTGCATCCTGTACTGCCAATGAATCTGGACCTAATTTCAAGAACTACTGACAAATATACTTCTTCCGACAGTTCATCAGGATAGTGAACTCCGTCCTCTGTCCAGGCCTCGTCTAACACTTTGTCCTCTGTGAAGCATTTGCACTGTTTATTGTATAGTTTGCCTTACAACTGTACACACTCTACATTTCAATACTTTATATTTATTACTAGAGCTGTCAAAATTAACGCGATGGTAACGCATTGACGCAAATTTGTTTATATTGTCATTCATTTCTTTAACGTATTAACACAACTTGTGATTTCGGAGGATGTAGCGGGCTCAGTTTTAAAGCTAGAGTGAAGATACTGGCATCATATGAAACTACATACTGATACTAGCTTGTCGAGAAGGAGGCTAAATAAGTCTCCAAACTTTTGCTGAATTTTGGCGAGGAAAAACTCTCGTGGCTATTTTCAAAGGGGTCCCTTGACCTCTGACCGCAAGTTATGTGAATGAAAATGGGTTATATTGGTACCCATGAGTCTCCCCTTTACAGACATGCCCACTTTATGATAATCACATGCAGTTTGGGGCAAGTCATAGTCAAGTCAGCACACTGACACACTGACAGCTGTTGTTGCCTGTTGGGCTGCAGTTTGCCATGTTATGATTTGAGCATATTTTTTTATGCTAAATGCAGTACCTGTGAGGGTTTATGGACAATATTTGTCATTGTTTTGTGTTGTTAATTGATTTCCAATAATAAATATATACATACTTTTGCATATAGCAGCATATTTGCCCACTCCCATGTTGATAAGAGTATTAAATACTTGACAAATCTCCCTTTAATTTGAACAGATAAGAAATGTGCAATTAATCATAATTAATCATGCAGTTAATCACGATTAAATATTTTATTTGATCGACTGCCCTAATTTTTATAAACTGAAAAATCCACAGGCCATTTACACAGTTATAGATTTTAATACTTTATATTTATTACATTTCATTTATTAATGTTTATTTTATTTCCCACGAGCCATTTTAGCACAGTCTCAACACTATAACATTTCACTGCACATACTGAACCTGTATTGCATACGCCTACGACAAATAAAACCCTTTAATCTTTATTCTTCTAATTCAAATATTGCAATGTTTGAGGAATTTGCATCGTTCATTTTATTTTGGTTTTGTTTTATATTAAAGTAATACATTTGCTTTGCTGAAATGGAAGAGTTATGCATTCATTTCGAGCTATTCATGCACTTTATTATATGCTTTGACACTAACAGCACAGGTGATGATCTGTTTTTGAATCTGTTTTTCACCTTCCATATAATTATGGACCTTCATAAAATATAAAACTAGATGTTCCAACATGTTATTATAGATTGCCAACAGACAAAAACACCATGTCTAGAGAGCAGATCCATTCAACGGTGCTGTGCATGGAGTGTTGCTCCATGTCTGTTTATGGTCAGACTACTACACAGCTGAAGTAATTAGAATGCATAATTACAAGCTTGCTAAATCAGAAGCGTGGCAAAACTTCAGCCATGAATTTCCATCCGCCCGACTTGCTGCTTTAGTGCTTCATTTGCACCATGACAACGCAGTGTGTGCCAGCCAACGATGACATGTAATCAGGCCGTATGCAAAGGCAAAGAGCTTCAGTCGCCTGAACACACACACACACACACACACACCAATACACACATTCAACATTGCCTTGACTATATTAAAACATGCACTGATGTTTTGCAACAGCTGTTAAGAAGGTGCTGTGAATAAATCTTTAGTTTGATTGCATTTACTCAGTGTGCACTCAGGTTTTATTTCATTTAGCTCTGCACCAGCGTCCATTAAAGAAAGAGCAGCTCTTGTGTGACCTCACACCGCACCGTGTTGGGCCACATGGTCCCCGTGCGCCAGGGGGCTCATTTAGAAAAAAAAAAAAAAGAGCCAATGAATGGGATTTGTGCTAGATGGAATAATATGCTGTGAAAGTCCATTAGGGACTAGGCTAATGAAATTGAAACAGCTTGGTGATCAAATTAGAATCTGTTCGGCAGATATTTAATTTAATGTGCTGCTGAATTCGAGCACTTTCTATTTGGTAGCCCAAGAATGAAACCGGTGCACGATAAATCAAGCGGGGACACAATCCATCCCGCGTTCTCTCCTCCCCTCATTTTTTCTGAAATGAACAACTTTCTCAGGTCTGTATTTGCACGCAGCATACACCGAAACCAAACACACTAAAGTGTTTGAGTAAGAATAAATGGGAAAAAAAAAAGTAAAGGCATACGGCAACAGTGTATCGCACAATCACAAAGCGACTTTATCTTTGACCTTTCCGTGTGTTTCCCCATAGAGAATACCTTCAGTCACAATCACATGCATCGCTGCAGCTGCTTGGTAAAGAGTCACGGGGTGAAATTATTTGAATAGACACACAAAAGATTTCGGCTTGTTTGAAGAGCTGCCCTCTGTATTTTGCACGCTCTCCCTGCCATGTCTGGGGTAATATGCAAAGCAAAACCACACTGGGAGAAAGGGAAAGCAGAGAGGGGGAAACAAACTGTAGCTATTTCAGATAGCTGCACATCATCCCAATTAACGAAATGGATGGTAATTATTGGAGGAAGAGATGCAAATTTGAGCAGACACAGACTCTAATGTAATGGGATGGACAGAGTGGCTCTCTTGTCTTGTGTGTGGTAGCCATAAACACGTCTTTGAGCATCGAGCAAAGCTTGGACCACAGTTCATTGAGAAAGAAAAAAAAAAAGAGATGGAGAAAGAGAGAGAGAGTCTCATCCATCTGTTTATGTACACTGGGCACGCACTTCCAGGCACAAACAGACAGGCTGATGAATGTAAACACACTTGAAACACACATACACAGACACAGATGGTTGTTTTTTTGAAATTTTGTCACAGCCCTTGTTTATTCCAATGTCTCGGCACACTGCGTTGAAATGAGAACGCCCACGTGGCACGGGAACAGGTGTTAAAATACTAACGCTAATGGCTGGCAGCTACAGCAGACAGTGTTCTTATCTCTCAGGTCTAGATTGCGGAGGGCGAAGTGAAGTAAAAGAGGGGGTGCTTTGTTCCCCAATCACAAGACATGATGAGGCGGAAAGGCTTCTCCGCTGAGAGGAGGGGATAGTTGGCAACGCTGGCGCCAAAGCTAGTTGGGTTGCCCCGAAAAACACGCTGGCAGCAGAGGGATGGGTGGTCTGTTGCTAAGGGTAACCTGCCTGGGATCAAGACTCTCCCCTCCACCTTGCCCGCTGAGGTGTCAGGGATGAAGGTAGAGGGAAAGGAATGAAAAGACAGAGATGAAAGGATGAAAGTGGACATGTAGAAAAAAAAATGATACAGGAGAAGAGAGAGGTAAGAGGTGAAGAGAGGAGAGAGCTGCAGAAAAATGATTAACTGCGAATAGAGTGCATTAGGCGCCCAGGTCCCAACCGCACTCCCCTTTTTCTTCTTCTTTCCATTTCTCTGTCTTTGATAGCCTACTCAAGACGAGATTCATTTGATTTTGATTTGAGGTTCATTTAGTTTCAAATCCACCAAGTCTCTCTGTGATAATATCAATTCGCGGGTCGCTCCCTCCCACTAGGCAGCGAAGACACCGATTGCTGCTGTTTAAATTCACACCATTTGCGGTGTAATTGCTTCAACTAAGAGAGATTATGATTTCTGAAGAAGATAAAGTGAATCTGCGGTCGCTATAAACACAGTTATAATGGAGATATATCAGTGGGGCTTGTGAGATTTGCACAAAACAATACCTGTATAAACCAAACTGATTTGTCATCTTTCAACAGTGGTGGAAAGCAACTACGTACATTTACTCAAGTACTGCATTTTACTTGTATTTTCCTTGAGTATTTCCATTTGATTTACTTTTACACCACTGCAATATAGAGGGAAATGTTGTACCTCTTACTGCACTACATGTATGTCACAGGTCTGATTAAGATTGTACATATAAACATATGTTGAGATTTTAATACAAACCCAACCTGTTTGGCTTGTGACCCTTTTTATATCTACTTGTCATGTTTCAGATGTCTATGAGTTATTAGCAATTCCACCAATGAGACATTTCTCTTCTAAATCTCTCAGGTCGTTTCATTTAAATATCTATTCAAGGTGCAAAGAGGTCAAATTATCCAATATTTCAAACAAAAAAAAGCAAAGATTATAGGATGAATACAAATTTGTGTAGCAGAACATGGCTTTTTCTTTCTTCCCGATCCATTAATCATCTCACAGCCACCCAAATTTATTTTGTGACTTATCTTGATCTTTGACGGTGCGGTAAGGAACCACTGGACTAAACTACCTAACTGTATATTTAAGGTGCTAGATTTGATATTCAGAACATTAATGTAGCCGCAAACAACTATTTGCTATGTAAAGATATAGAGGAGTAATGTCTACCTGAGCAGAGAATGAAGTTGCTCTCCCTCTGTGTGTGTTGTAATCCGAGCTTCTACTCATTTTGTTGACATCAACGTGCGTGCCTTTTAGTGCAGGTTCGTGCATGTGAATATGCTCCACCTGCTAGCTCACGGCTGCTGCTCTGTACTGCTCTCAAATGGCAGTTACAGCTGATAATGCAACGGCGTTGTTGCGGAACAAGGCGTCCACCAACCGGTTCCCTCTCAGGTAAACACTGTTATCTCTGTCAGCCGTTGTTTGCAATGTTTATTGCTGTCAGTGCTGCTAACGCTGTTAGCTGTGAGCCGCCCACTCGCCGTCGCCATGTTGAGAACCAGTGAGAGGCAAAAGAAATGCTCCCAATCCTGTATTTAGCACCTTTAAGTAGTTCAAACTAACTCCACCTTGGCCAGTTACAACAGTAAACTACTACTAATTTATTAATGTATTAGTATTACAGTTTTTCTCAATTGCTTTGGCTCATTTTTCAAAAACAGTCTTAACATTCTCTAAACTGTAAGTGCTATTGTCATAACTGTTTCATGGGACATCGCAACTCTATTGCGTGTCTGCAAAAGGTAGTAACTCACCCAAAACATTTCATTCGTGCTTCAAAACCAAGTTATTGTGTCAGTAAATTGGCCAACGCCACCAAAATGCCAAGTTGTTTTGTCCTTGTGTGAGCTGCACTGGTCAAAATATTGACATGCTTTTTTCATCACGGCAGTCAACCCTAGAAATGTTTCTTATATGCAAATCTGTGTTTTGTTCTACTTTTTGTTGACACTGACTGCTTACTGCACTACCAGAATGTCAGTTTTGTGTAGCTGAATGTGTATCACATTGAGCTTTTTAGATTTCCATTTCAACAGTAGGTCAAAGTTTACTGGTTAAAGTCAATACTGTACAATACTGTAGTACACAGAAACAGGATATGTACATGTGTTTATACAGTAAGTGTATTTATGTAGCGATGTATTACATGTATTATAAATAGAAAATTCACCTTTGAACGTTCATGTTAAGTCATACAATGAATGGAAAATTTGCCACAAAATGAAATTCATGCCAAAAAACTAACCACGCAATAGTGAAAAAACCTGCTGTACTTCAGTAAAAAAAACAACAAATTGTACCTCCTCACAGTACGTAACACCATGTATTAGATATTTATGGAATATACATGTATGTCTGACATATTTTGATAATTGAATGGATCATTTTGCATGTGATGGCTCAACGGATGAAAGAATGTTTAGAAGAGGACGAAAATCTCACTGAGCATCAACTCATCAGTTTTGATCAGCAAGTTATTATTGTGCAAACTGTAGACAATTGTACTGATTCTTTTGCACACATGTGCCAAAACACATGGACTTTGCTTGAGTGAATGGAAAATTCTAATCTGTTGTGAACAACCAACTAATTGTTCAGAGATTTGAAATTATTGTTTTGAAAAAAATAATTCTCATTTGGGAATTGAGCCAAAGCGAATAAGAAAAACTAAAACAATCTAATAAAAATGTAAAAACATAGAAAAATATATTGGTAACAATGGACATCTTTTTGCCGGACAGTACTTTTTCTTTCGATACTTTCAGTACATTTTGCTAATAATACTTCTGTACTTTCACTTAAGTAAGACTTTGAAAGCAGGACTTTTACTTGTAACAAAATTTTTTCCTTAATGTATTGGAACTTAAAGTAAAGGATCAGAACACTTCTTCCAACTGTCTTTCAATGACAGGCGTGTGTATTCCCCTGGAGCCCTCTCTCTGTGCACCGCGCAGTGACCTCGGGCAGATATAATGTAATGTATGAATGAATACCTGAATGGGCATAATGCAGCAGCCGAGTCAAAACTCTCCTGCGGCGATGGCTCAGAAGCCACACTGGGCAACATATGCCATCTCTGTGTGCATGGCTGTCATGTCAGCTTGATACTGGTCAACAGTCCAAGTCTCACTTTGCATTCATTCATTTCCAATTCATGACTGCATCCGGCGCATTAGAGCTGTGTTAAATCAACCAGAACTGCACCAAACTCCCTGGAATACATAACAAGATGATGAGCTCTGATGATTGATTAAAGACGTTTTTGAAGCAATTGTTTGACTGATTGTCGGGCTTTTACCCGACATTATGGAGTGATATGGCATTGAGGTTATCAGCGGGGGACGAATGCATTGTATAAATAAGATAAGATGGTTGTTTTCAGCGAAAAGTAGAAATTGGGGAGTGGGTACACCAGGGTTTTTTGAGATAAGTCAAGCTATCAGGCCCCTTGCTGTTAAGCAGCGTGGGGTATCTCAGCAGCTGTCTAAATGTGTCACTGCCATTTAGAGCTACTTTCATGTATGTTTTGAGACTGAGAGGTGATATGGACAGAGGGCACAGGGGGGAAAGATATACAGCAAACAAACGAAACACAAGTGGCCGTGCGCAGGAGCAGAAAATACGGAGACGGAGGAAGGGGAACACTGAAATGGAGACGTGAATAGCCAGCACCTAAAATGGCTGAATAAACAGGAGGAAATCTAGGTCGGTCTGTCTCTCCCACTTCAAGGAACATTGAGGCAAGTGCCCTACTTCCTGAACGCTTTGGACACTTTCAGGGCAAGCTGTCGTCAAACTGAGTCTCCCCTGTACTTCTGGATATTTTAAAAACCATGTGGCCTGTCTGAATAATACCACAAAGTATTATTTATGAACGACAAAATAACAGTACCTTCGCATTCACGTCTACTTACATCCTCCCCGCATGCTTGCCCTTCCCTGTCAATTGTTCTGCATAATTATTTTTCCCTTGCTATTTCGAAAAGGCATTATTTTTCATTAAATTAATTGGCCCAAAAGTAATAAAGCACCAGTCGTTTTTTTTTTTTTTTTTAAAGGCAATTTTCTTTTCCATAATATGAAACTGCTAAAAGATAAGTGCATATCAAAGGCTCAGTAGATAGCACTCATTGCTGCTCTCCTCTCTCACAATCAACAGGGCTGCCTGCAGAGGGGAGGCATGAAATTTAGGTGATTGGAATGCAAGGAGATGCCAATGTAATTCTGAGAAACGCCATTAATGTTAATCAGGAGCTCCAGATGACTGAATACGCCGATGTCTTCTTGCATGTTAGGAGCTGTGCATGCGCGCTGATACGCGTCATCTGTTGTAAGCATGTCAGAGTGCACGATCAAAGAAGCAGATTATGTCTGATTACGTTTATCTTCCGTGTTTTTATCTGGCTTTTTCATTCATAATTGCTTGGGTGGGAAGATTGTGACGTTTGCCGACAAACGCAAGAGTGAAAACGTGAGTGATGTGGTGCCAAATCCCGTGTGCGGCTGCATGCATTTAACAGTACGAAAGAGAAATATGGATCTAGATCGGTGCGCTGGCACGTACATATCTTTATCTTCTTCTATTCAGTGATAACTGCACAGAGGTTCACAGAGGTTAGGGAATAGCGAGCCAGAGAAAGTGACAAATACATTGTCTATCTTGCAAGACAGTGGGAGGTTGTTTTTTAAATGTCACAGCGACTCTCAAGGTCTGTCCCAGGTCAGTGTGTGTCGCCGCTCCTGAGCGAGACTGCAGGAGACACATTGCTGCATCACACACACACGCACGAAAAGCCCACATAATCAGCATCTGCCACCTTGACTGCTCGAAAGTTTTCAGAAGCACTGACTTCACACTGAAGGGTTTCTCTGGAAGAGGTGTAGGCATGCACATGCACGCTGTGTGTGAGAGAAGGTAAACTCAAAGGGAATACTTTTAAATCAAATTTCCTTGAGGCCTTCCTTCAAGCGTGCTTTCACACTTTGACCAATGTTTGCTTTTTTCCCCCTTTTTTTTTTAAGACTAAGCTGCAGAAAAAGAGACAAAGAGCAGTGCAGCCTGACAAAAAAACACACATAACCGCTGAGGCAATTTTCCCTTCACTAATGTCGAGCGAGCAAGCCGCTCTCCAAAGGAATTAGGGGAGATAGAGAGCTTGTTCATGCATTGACTCCGGTGTGCATAATCTCAATCAAAAAGCCAGAAAAACAAACCCGTGACGAATAGTTCAGATGGCTCGTCCGGCCCTCTTTTAAGGCCTAAACAATCTTCAACAGGGTGAAAGGAGAGACTGAGAAAAAGAGAATGAAAACAACACCTCCTGCTGCTTCCTTCCCCATCTGTGTTCACCACAGAAGGGCAAACATTACTCTAGTCACTCTTTTCTCTTCACCTCCCAGCTACCCTGCCCCACTGACTAAACCACCTCCATCTTCTTTCACCAAAGCTGTATGTAAACTAGTTGCTGCCTCCTTCCCTCTGCCAGATGCTGTAGAGACTCTGGGCCAAGTGGCGGAAGAAGTCTTCAGATCTTTTACTAGGCATCTAGTGAAGCAAGAAATCTCTGTCTGTGTGTCCTCTGCATATTTTGAGAACAGTTCATCCGATCTACTTCACACTTGGCAGGTGTATTGGTGGTGACCCGGGGACGTGTAGTGTCAAATTTGGTGCAATTTGGACAAGCGACACGTTCAATATTAATAAAGCGAACAGCTCTCTGTGCAGCAGCGGGGGCGGGGCCTTAGGGCTCTATGGACTGAGTCGAGCATGTTGTCCACAGCGGGCATTTACAGGTCGCGGCTCATTGACTGAAATTCACGTTTGCTGCTGAATGCTGGATATACTAACTAACTAAACTCATCTTCACTTCCCTGGAGTCAACCAGCGATGAGTGGTTCTCGACAACATTGCAACATTGCTCAATTTTGGCGAGGAAAAACTGGCATGGCCATTTTCAAAGTGGTCCCCTTGACCTCTGACCTCAAGATTTGTGAATGAAAATAAGTTCTATGGGTACCCACGAGTCCCCCCTTTACAGGCATGCCCACTTTATGATAATCACATGCAGTTTGGGCCAAGTCATAGTCAGGTCAGCACACTGACAGCTGTTGTTGCCTGTTGGGCTGCAGTTTGCCATGTTATGATTTGAGCATATTTTTTATGCTAAATGCAGTACCTGTGAGGGTTTCTGGACAATATTTGTCATTTCTTTGTGTTATTAATTGATTTCCAATAATAAATATATACATACATTTGCTTAAAGTAAGCATATTTGCCCATTCTCATGTTAATAAGAGTATTAAATACTTGACAAATCTCCCTTTAAGGTACAATTTGAACAGATAAGAAATGTGCAATTAATTTGCATTAATCGCGATTAAATATTTTAATCAACTGACAGCCCTACTCAAAAAGTTTGAAAGGTTTGATACATTTACATGTATCACCTCGAAGTAACCGTTTCTGCGAAAAGAGTCGGTCTGCACATCACTGACTCCTACGTACAGTAGCAGGAACACCACCCGACAACACTGCAAGCAGCAATACCAGGGACCAAGCAATCAGCCACGCCCCAAACGGGCACTGCACTAGTTAAGTATAAAGTAGCAATAAATGGAATTATTCAAATAAATGTACTTAATTACTTTCCACCACTGGTGGATGTCTGTTATTTCGGGCTCGCTGTCGGGTGAGTTTATCTGTCATAGAAGGCGTCCTTACACCACCGCCCCTGAAGGGAGATTAGACACACTGCGCTGGCTCTCTCTACCTCTATCTATCACTGTTTTTCCTCTCTCTCCGTATCTCCAGCCCCTGTCTGTCTGTTGCTCCCTCTCCCCATCAACATTCCCTCTCTCTAGCCGTCATCGTCTCTGTCCTCTGTCTCATCCTCTCTACCTCTCCCTCCCCCTCCTGCCCCGCTATTTGCCAGTGTGCGCTCCACTGAGCCAGGACTGTGAACAGGTTACAGTAGTCGAGAGGGGAGGTCTACCAGGATCAGCCATGTGAGGCACAGATGGGCCTCCTTGTCCATTCAGCACCGCTGTTGACACAGGTTATAGCATAAAAATGTATCTCAATCCCCTCCTTTCCGCTGAAGTTGACAGCTAAGCTGGTGAAATCATGTCAGATGATGCTTTGTATAATGTTAAAAATACATGGCTGTCACTGTCAAAAAAATATATTTTTTTCCTCAGTTGCTGGTAATTTTTTTAGCTTACTGCCAATAGCACTCCTCTGCAATAGCTCTGCTAATAAATAGCCATTCAGGAAATTAAAAAAGTACACTTCAGGCAGTTAGACAATAATTGCACAAATGGCAAAACCCCACAGTATCCATACAGTAACTATATGTGTGCACAAGAAGCTCAAATAAACTAAAGCCAAAACAAGGTTTAATCTCATCCCTGCCAGCACTGCAGAAGACGTTTTTCTATGGTGCATTTTATAATTAGAGTGTTATCCAACTTGTGCCATCCCCCGAGTGGCAGCATTGGCACACAAGAGGAGAAGGTCCCTTAGAGGCTTTTCCGAGGCAAAAGGCATATGTAATGAGTCACGAGGTCCCTCTTCGCTCCAAATGACATTAATTGCTGTCCAGGCAGAAGCCTGCTGGAAAACGGCCAACACGTGTGCAGGTTAGGGCAACTCAACACCGGGTCCGCTGTGAAACAGCAACATCTCATTTTTTGTGAGGAATTGAATCATGTGTACGTCAAAAATGGTCATTCATCAAAGACCGTGCCAGTCTTATCAGGAAGAGAGAAAATATGATGAGTGCTGCATTTTTTGAGTGAATGAGCTGGTTAAACTATGAAAGAAGGACGTCTTTGTTTCTATCTCTTCTTTGGTCAGTCTGGTATGTTCCAGCAAGATGTGAATACATGAAAGATAATGTGGGAAGAATGAATTAACCATGTGCCTTCATTCTTCAAACCAACTTAATCAAAGGGGTCTTGTGGGGGGGAGGGCAGGTTCCGACGGGTCAAGAGAGGTGTGCTTTCACCCGTGTCCATCGTCTTAACATCTGTCACCTTTGTGCTGACTCATACTGCCATGGCCATGGGCTTAGATCTTCCAGAGGGCAGGACGGAGGGCTGGTTATCAGGCAAGGACTGCTTTTACACACACAGCTTCCTCTGACTATATTTACTTGATGAGCCCTGACCCTAACCTTACTCCTTATCTGCATATACCACATAGAAAATTATACAACCTTAAAAGCAAAGCATTTTATCTTTGTTCTATGAGGTTGTATTTTTTGTTATATTGTTCCTCCGTGAAGATTGAAGTTATATTAAAAAAGGAACGGTCAAAAGCGATGAAGCAGAGGCTGAGATATTGTGACTTTTAGTTCCTAGTATGCGTCAAGCTCCAAATCCCTTGGATCCTACGTTTCCCATGATTCCCAAAAATATCTATTTTATTTAGACCCTCCGGCCTCCGACTCCAACTCCACAACTCCAGTTTTTAACAGCAGAATTTCTTATAAATTTGAAATAACCCTGATGATATTACTATGACATAATTTATGTGTATATTATATTTTATTTTATCAATAATCTGAATCTGCAAAGTAACTGAAGCTTTAAAAGACCAGTGTGTAATATTTAGGAGGATCTATCGGCAGAAATGGATCATAATATCAATAAGTATGTTTTTTTTGTGTATAATCACTTAAAAATCTGAATAGTTGTGTTTTGGTTACCTTAGAATGAGCTGTTTATATCTACATAGGGAGTAGGTCCTCCCTGTTTCAACAGTAGCCCAGAACCGACAAATCAAACTCTGTTAACTTTTCCTGCTTGGGCCAGAGTCGCTAACGTTACTCGCTCCCGCTGCCGCCACTCTCTCTCTCTTGCTTCACTACCCACTTTCCACGTACACACACACACACACTCTACGCACTGGCTCTGTACCAAATGACCTACGCTACTCAACCACTGGCTCTAGAGAGGGCCATTTGCGTTTTCGCACCAGCCACCGTAGCTCTCCAACACGCTTGGTACACAGGAGAGGCTTGAGTTGGTTGCCATCTCCTTACCTCACCGCTAGATACTGACAGATCCTACACACTGGACCTTTAAATAAATGTATTAAAACGTACAATATTTCCTTTTGAAATGCAGCAGAGTAGAATAATAAATTAGCAGAAATTGGAAAATACAAGTACCTCAAATTTGTGCTTCAGTGCAGTACTTACTTTCCATCACTGCATACATATAAAATAGTGATAAAACAGGGATATGTATAGAAGTGATTGGTGTTTTGGACTGCATTTTAACTGAATTTCCAGTGGAATTTCTTTGAAAGAACTCAAAAAACCTCAAAACTGACAGAAATTCATTGAAAGCCATGTAAATATATTTATGCAAAAAACATTATCCTCCACATTTAATGAATTCTATGGTTGCCTGCAATTTAAAACTGTCCAGATGGACACATTTTACATGTTTGCATATTCAGCTGACCTGCTGTGCCCTGACCTTGGTAAAACAAGTTCACACTACCAATTCATAAGACTTGACCGAAGGTGTCCATTTTATCCCATTAATTAGTATGAAAATACTAATCACACTTACATATCAGTTCATTTCTAATTAGAAGGAAAGTATGGCACCTATAAAATAAAGAATGTGTTTTATATATATATATATATATATATATATATTGCGATACTGTAAGTAAGGTGATATATTGCGATTTTTTAAAATCTAATTTTAGGAAAAACTGTCATAGTATAAAGAACACACGACCATATGCATAATATCTGAGTTAAAAAAATAACTTTTTCATGGCATCAGAACAGTGGTATCTGCAGTTGCATTTATCACAGTCCCTGTGACATCCAACATCATAGCACCACTTTGAGAGGGCACACACACTGAGATGATGTATATCTTTGCTAATTAAATAAAGTATTGACTGTGTTCATCTTTGCATGTAAACTATTAATTAAAAATCGATTGAAGTGTTTTTGAGAATCGATACAGTATCATAAAAAACATAATATTGCGAAGCTCAATATTTTTTGATATTTTCTTACAGCCCTAATGCAGCGAGGATGACGTATTGATTAAACATGATAAATACAGTAGTAGGAGTAGGAGTGGATTCTTCCTTTGCTTTAACCCCTGATCCATAACCATAACCTTCTAAAAACTATGAACTAGACAGAAAAAAACTCAACACACACACACACACATGTCCCAGAGTTACACAAAGTATGTATTCGGGATAAAAAAAGGTCATAACCTTATTGGTCGACTTGGGCGCCCAATCAGGCTGGATTCTATTGGGGGTCGTGGCCTCTCCGGAGCCGGCTTTGACCTGACAGGAAATGTGCTGTGCCTGTGTGTGTCTATGTGCCGCACGTGGGCCACAGAAGGAGTGCTTTGTAGAACTGGAGCTCACACTAAAAATAGAAATTATGTTGTGTTTTTTTCCACACTAGAGAGACAGAGGAAATGGCTGAGGGCAATGGAGGAGCAGAACAAGAGATGTGGAGATGGAAGACTTGGCTGTCATGTCCTTGGCCATCTGCCCCGCTGCCTGCCCAGAACATTTGAGGATCAATAAAACTCAAAGATACACTCTATAACCTTCAGTGCTTCAGCGCTTATAATAATTCTATATAAGAGCCATCCAGTAGGAAATATCCTTTATCCTTATGGATCGGTTTTCTGATGATCCCAGTTTCATAAAAAGAAGTGATATAGTCTTCTTTGTCTCCTTGTCAATAGAGCTTTGTCATGGTGAGAGTCAATAATGGGGGGATTAAATAAATACAAACTCGCACTCGGTAAAATGCACAGGTACTCACTTTCACATTTTCCCTCAATCTGTGAAGGAGCTTCACACTCAAATTTGATCCCCCTCTTTTTTTTTATCAGCGAGAGAGAGAAAAAAAACCAACTTCTTGCTGGCGCTTAATCCTCCGTGAATACATTTGCAGTGTGTACATATGTGTATGGGCGCGTGTGTTTGTGAGCGAGCCAATCTGCCACACTGTTATTGAAGGCAGAAGATTTTTTTTTTTTTGCCCTCTTTCCGCTAGATTTATTTTCTAATGTTGACGTTTATCACTTGAGCAGGCCCGCAATTCATCGCCCCACCCCCCCTTCTTGTCGATAATCCGAAAAGGGAGTAAATTTGCTAAAACGTGAATCTCTTTCTTTTATTTGGTTTCCCCCTCTCTCTTTCTCCCTCTCCATCTCTGTCTTCCTATCTGTGTCTTTGTCCTGTGGCGGCTCAGGTTGGAGATGGCGGTGGAGCACGGAGTGGCTGTAACGGAGTAACACCGAGCCTTGCGGGAGGATTTAGGAGTGTCTTAAAAGCCGAGATGGCACCTAGCCTCGTGCGTGAGACACAACTCGATCGATTCCAAATCCCTCTGATCTTTCATTAGGTGCTCGTCACAAGCTGGCCCGCTCATCACAAGCTGGCCCGCTCATCACTCGAGCACACGTAGCATAGCGTCTAAAGCTGGGTAAATGGAGGAAATTATAAAATGACTGCCGCTGCTGACTGATGTGAGGTGCTTTGATCTCAGAGAGCATCTGTCGCCTTCTAAGAAAATGCAGCTACTTAAAGACAGATTATGTGTTGGTCAGTAGACTGCCTCTCCACTTAGTCAATGAACTGGATAGAACTTGCCCAATATATGTTAACCTTTTATTTAAAACCCACAACTTGTCGTTTTTTTCCTGTACGGATTAAACCAACAAGATATAACGTGTTATATAAAAAGCTATAGGGGTTCTGGTATACGTGGATTTTGTTACCATTGGATAGAGCCAGGCTAGCCACTTCTCCCTGTTTCCAGTCTTTATGCTAAACTAAGCCAACTGTCAGCAAGAAAGTGAATACGAATATTTTCAGAAAATGTCAGAATTCCTTCAAACAATGATTCTGCTCCAGCTCGTGTCCATTCCACAATATCCACTAATGCTCTCCTGACATTTATCCAAACTTTTTTAGGTACACTAGGTACACTTCTGCTCTCTATTTATGAGGTTTTGCTCAGAGTAGGAGGTAAGCCCCCAGGAAGAGCGCCGGGCTGTGAAGCAAATTTTCGTAGTGGCCAAACGGTGGTACTACAACTTCCGCGTCCATCACGTGATGCCATTGGGCCCAAGAAGACTTTTTCCCATAGACTTACATTAGGAAAGAGTCGTCTGTAAATCAGCAGATCATTGTTTTTAGGTAAATCAAGTTCCCAGTACGAACAACTGAATAGCCCTCATTTAAATCATTAGGTCCTAAAAGTTGTAAAATGCACAAATAGCTGAATCCGGAGTTATTTCCCTTCCTCCGTTCATGTGAATGAGCCCCAGACCAAGACTGGAGCGAGGGCTGGGAGGCGGGGTTAAAGAAAACGCTACTGCTACTACACCTGCTCTATGGGCCCAATGGATGCGGAATATCGCCAGATGATCCAGGAACTTTATCAGTCGGCAGTCGAGCCATTTTGGTTTCATGCGCCACTGAGCAACTCTCATAGGAATGAACGGGAGCCCGTCTACAACGCTGTATCCAGTTCTCTTTATACATCCATGGTAGGAGGGTGTGTGAACCTATAGCAGCTTTATTGTGAGGACTGTTTGCATTCATACTTATTTATTTATAGATAGTTATTTATGGTCAGTAAATATCTCCAAAATGTGTCATTTTCTATTTCTATTGAAAACAGACTTTGCAACAGGTGTGTGTGGCAGCTTTGAAAGTAACAGTAACAAGAAAGCAATGCAACTAAGCAATGTAATTGCTTGTTTCATGTGTAATAAGAAATTATTGATTGATTACATTTTTTCAGTAACTTGCCAAACGCTGATGAGGACTACTATCCTCAAATTTCTGATAAATGGTTCAGTGAGCTCCGGATTTAAAATGGCCGCCAGTGAAACGCACACATCCTGTCCACACCTCAGCGAGGATACCGGGAGCTTTAGCAGAGATGTTTTTCGCACTGCAGCTGAATTTCGACTGACCGATCAGCTAACAGCGCCCAATCTAGCCGTTAGTATGAAAACAATAGTGCTGAGGCAGTGTAGCAGAGAGAGAGAGAGAGAGAGAGAGAGAGATAAGAAGGAGGGAGAGATAAGAGGGGGAAAGTTGGTAGCGGGTGGAGGGGGAGTGGAGGGGGGGGGCATCAGAGTGAGACAGAGTGGCAACACATAATTTGGAATTCACAGCCAATGTGCTGAGACCTATCTGAGCCAAGTTTGTCTCTGATCCTGCTCTGAATTCTAAAATACCCACATCTCTCCATCTCTCCCTCCCCCAACTCCTTTCCTCCCACCTCTTCTTATTCCTCCCCCACGCCCCTCTTTTTCATTCAGCCTCTTGTATTTGTTCTACTTTTGGATGTACACGATGCTCCGCTCTCTGTCTCTTTCATCTTCTCCTCCTGTCTCTTCATCACTGTGAGAATGGGATTCATGTCCTACCATGGAGCTGTGAAAACACGATCATCCCCCAGGGGGGTGGCTGTCAGAGAGCAAAGTAGGGAGAGGGAGCCACACTGTTTGTTGTTCCTCATTGAATTTTTCATCTTAATCCATGAAATATACATCGACCGAGGCCGGGGCTAAGGCCAAGGACCACATGGGTACATTGTAATAATGTTGCCGTGTTTGTCCAGCTTGAGCGGTTATTACTTTGCTCCTGCTCTGCAGAAATGTGTGTGCGTATGTGTGTCAGAGGGTCCGCTACATAAACTGTTCCCCCCAAAGTGCCTGTGGTTGACATGGATGACTGACAGGCAGATGTCCCTGAAGAGCCTTAGTATCAGGTTTGGAGTGTCAGTGCCAGTGTACCGTGGTGTGAGAATTTGTTGAAGGGAGCCTGCGGACGGGTTTGTGTGTTTGTGTGTGTTATGTGTGTGTGTTTATACATGTACATGACCATAGTGGAGAGAGCGAGAGAATAAGTGTGATCGTGGGTGGGTGTGTGGGAGCCAGAGAGGGGAGAACTAAAGAGTGCGAGCGCATGTGTTACATATGTTTTTGTGTATCCATGCATGCTCTGTTTGAGACAATACAAGGCGCAAAGAGGCTTTCGGTGTAATGTGCATTTAAGTGTGCCTGTGCATATTTTTCCGTGTTTTCGGTTAAAGCGAAGGTGCCCGTTGGTAGTTGTTAATCATTAATGATCACACTCGAAGGCACCAAACTCTCAGCCTCTGTCCTTGATTATTCCGTGTCAAGTCACGAACGTCATGACAATAATTTAACAGAGGAGCACAGACACTTGTTTCCTGTAATATTCAGAACTCTTCGACTTGAAAGAACCATATCACTCATTTCTGTTAGATTTCACTAAAAACTCCCTTCTCTGGGGGCGACTTTATGACCATGGTTAAATAAAACAAAATCTTATTATATTGTCAAAATGAGTGATATTTTGTAATCCATCCGTATTCTTCCAACATAACCATCAAGGTACTGGAGAAGTCCACTTTTGCAAAATAACACCAAAGACATTTTCAGTCGAGCTCTCTTTTCAGAAACTTAAATGGATGTTCTATCCACTAGTAGGCACTACCAGTGGGCAACTTCCGGGTCTGAAAAGTGAAGCCAATGCGGAAGTGCCTCAAACTTGCATTCTTTCTAATGGCCAGCAGGGGGCGACTCCTCTGGTTGCAAAAAGTCTGATTCTATAGAAGTCTATGAAAAAATAAGCCTACTTCTCACTTGATTTATTACCTCAGTAAACATTGTAAACATGAGTTTATGGTCTCAATCGCGTGGCTACCTTGTGATTGACAGGTCACTACCATGGCATTGTCCGGTTTGGAAATTGTCTGCGTTTTCCTCTTACAACTTTCAGTGTGTTTTCAGGTCATGAAAGTTAATTATAGCCTTTTTGGCTGCCTGGGAATGACTTATTCAGTGTTAGGTTGTACTTAGCTCCACCCTCTCGTGCCAAAACGGCAGTCGACAAACCAATGGGTGACGTCACGGTGACTACAGTCTTATATACAGTCTACGGGCACTACACACATGTCTGAATTACAGCCGAGGCAAAGCAGACAAATGCCCTGAGGCTCCAGACTCCATGAAAGCCCTCTAAGTCCCAGGTTCACTGCATGTCAATTGGTTGTAGTTATTAATTCATTGCAAATTTGCCTTACAAATTTGCACCACTAAAGTATAATATCAACCGAGGCGGGTCGTGCATTATTTGATAATCCTGTGGCCCCGTCTTGTTCAGGGGCACTGCATCAGAATCTAGTTTTAGTTTCAACATTTTTATTGATGCGTGGGTAATGCAGAAAGGGCACCACAATCAATAGTGGTAGAGTACACAACACCAGGGGATTTAAAGAATGATAAAGAAAAAGCACAATAACCCAATAGAACAACACCTACCCATGCCTATCGTGCCCTCATCCTCCCAAGTGTATACAACTTAAATTAAATAAAAACACTAAATAAATACCTTCAAATAAATAAATGTAATTAAATATACAGCTATTCTGTATTTCAGAGGTTGAGGCAGGCTCAGTCTTAAAGCTAGAGTGAAGATATTGGTATCATATGAAACTATAAAACCTAAGGAATCATTTCATGTTAGCTAGTAATAAATCACAATATTCAGCATATCGCAAAATGTTTAAAATTGCAATAAGATCGTATCGTGACTTAAGTATCGTGATAATATCATATCGTGGGGCCTCTGGTGATTCCCACCTCTAGTGCCAATACTCGCCTAATTAAGCGGATCGGTGTATCTGCCAGATGTGACATTTCATTGTGAAATTGTCCTTAATCAGTTCCATTCATTTTAGCTTGCATAAAAAGGATTCCAATAGGCCTTTTTTCCCAGCAGACATTGTGACTTGTCATAGCAGGAAAAGCACAGGTGTTACTGATAACATTATCGATGGCTCTGGTCTGTTCAAGATTCCCAACACTGAGCTGTGACAGTGCGACAGTGAGCCGGCATGCACAATACCAGGACCCTGAAACTGAAGCAGCTACATGGAATTTAGCCTTGGCTCATTTTATTATTTAACACCTGCGCTTTTCCCACGGTGACATGTCAAAATGTCTTCTGAGAAAAAAGGCCTATCGGAGTGAGCTACAGATTTTAAATTCCATTGGTGCTGTTTGGTTCTCTGGACATGAATAATAGTCTGCTGTGTGAACAGTACATAATGGAAACTCGGAGGCAACAAGGTATAAACAAAATGTACAGAGTTCAGGGGGAGTGGGATGTCAAACAGCAAACTTTTTGCCCCTAGGCCCCCTAACAGGTTAATCGGGCCATACATCAGACTTGATATACGGTACTTTGCAAAAAGTCAAGGCCGCGCCCCCTTTTGGGGGATAGAAACCAAAGATCCCATAGACTTCAATGCAATTTGACGTATGTTTTGATTGTAATTTTGACAAGTTTGTATGCCTTCATCTCGTTATACAAATGTTTGCTTTATACATATGTCTAATAATTATTTTGCGATCTTGCCTGAACCTGAGCATTTACGATACCTTAATAAATGAAGGTTGATCACCGCCATGTCCCTTCAGTCTTCCCCGTCCAACACAGTGGCCGGATATTGCTTATCCAGACATCTCTACATATTTGATTGAATCGCATTAGGCTAAGTGTCGTCTGTAAATAACCAGCCTATTAATATCCAACTGTTTGATCTATAGGATGAGATTTAGTTGGAGACAACACTCTGATGCTGCTATAACGTTAATGTATGACTCAGCGAGTTTATTTCCCCCAAAAGGGAGCGCAGCCTCGGCAATGACGCGATGCTGGTCTGGTCTATAGCTTGGAGTCATAAAGCTCCTCTATTATAGCTTTTTTTAGGACACGGCAGGGGAGCAAATGAGAGATCAGCGTTTTTAGAGTTATTGTTGATGCAACCAACTACACAGCAACTCTTCAGCATAGCGTTATTACTATTCAGGTTTGTTTAAAGTAGAAGTTTGGAGACATGTTTCAACTTCCTCTGTTTACTCTGTTGCCGTCTATGAGGGACATGGGATTGTTTTCCCCCCAAAAGGGGGCGTGGTCATGCAAACCTTCTTTGGATGACGTATTGCTGGTCTGACCACACACACATTTAAACTGATTAAGAGCAAGAGAATCTAGTAACTTGCCACAACCTCCTCCAGATCAGCAAAAAAAAAAAGAATAAAAAAAAAGGACTGCATTAAATTGTCTATGAAAGGCAGCTAAATTGTCAAGCTAATTAAGTATTGTCTGTGGAATCCAATTTGTCTGATTCCTAAAGCACTCGCAGGTCGAACGTAACCTTAAAATCCCAAATAAAAACCAACATGAATGATCCTTTATGATCATACAGTGTTCCACAGCTTCTCATGTAAGTACCTACAGTAGCACGTGAAGGTTTACCTCACACACATGTCCACCCACCATCTGGCAGCTAGTACGCCAGTTAAGCTCAGCCTGCTGTGAAAAGTCATTATGTCAACAGTGTCACCCCATGGGAGAGTGTAGTGCTAATAATCTGGTTATTATATATTGACCTCATAAGAAGCAACCTGTGCTGGTGCCAATCCCATTCTCGTACTGATAATAACGATGTAGATATTAGTTTAAATATCAGCCGTAAGGCGAGGTGTTGTATCATCTGGAAAATCTGAATAATAAAGCAGTCGAGATAAAAATGACTGAGCTTCAGAGAAACGTATTTATCAGCAAAGTTATAATAATGCTGACTGCGTGTACGGCATGCAACTGGTTGTGAAAACAGCTGCGAGGTATATTTCCCCAGCTCTTTATTTCCGTGGGGGGAATCAAATGTGGGAGGTAAGGAAATACAAACTCAAATAAGAAGCTGTAATGTTATCAGAGGCCATGAGCCATAACCGCGATAATATCTATCTTTCCCTGCCTGCCGAGGTAGGGTAACTCGATAGAGGCAATACATTGCTGGCCATATACGCGCTGATGCACACAGGTACACATCAAACATCTTATATTAGGTCTGTCAGAGGGAGAGGGAGAGGGAGAGGAAGGGAAGGGAAGGGAAGGGAAGGGAAGGGAGGGAGGGAGACAATGTTAGACATAAACACATTCAGACAGAGAAGAAGCTGATGGATGGATGGGGAAAGACAGCGCTAGATGAATTATGCATCCGCACTCCTGCATTAATACATTAAAATATACATGCATTAGTGTATGTATGCATGTAACGTGTGTGAGGGCGACGGGGAAAATGGATACAGCATGGTCTGCACAATGTACTGCATTTACCATCCACGGCCATTCATCTCATTCCACATCTTGTGTCTGAGTGTCTGCACTCGGGTTTTCAATTATCCAGCAGCCGCACCTTTTCTGCCTGCAAATTAGCATGAGGGGAAAACTCAAGTGGTAATGGAAGGCCGTGTGCCGTCGCTCCATTACAAAATATGAGCCTGATTGGTCGTAAGAGTGTGTTTGAACGATTTCACGTACCTCCGGGGATGGAGACGAAAAGTGCGAATGCATGCCGGGTGAGATCGGACGAGTACACTTGTTAAGACATCTGGAACATCTGTCCAGCCATTCGGGAAAGTTTTATGAAGACTATAACTATTATCACCAGAAAAGGGGCTTTTTATTCCAATCTTAAACACAAACCATAAAAATGTGATTTCTCAGGGAAATTTAAAGCTTTTTAATACCTTTTCTAACAAAACTTCAGATTCCTATTAAATAATATCTGTTGAAAGCGCACAAACAAGTAATAAACTAGCCATTACAAAAAGAGAAAAAAAGGTTTATAGTTCAAAGAAAAGCAGCTCAGTTTTCAAGAGCTCAAATGTCATGTTATCCATAAACTGGAAATGGGAGTTGTAATGACTCTGTAAGGAGTGCCGCATACATTTAAGTTGCCTGTTACAGATAATGTTTTGCAATGTCATTATCTTGTCAGGTGTCTTTGCAGTGATTTTCTCCCCTAATTGGAAACCAAAAGAGCTGCCAGACATGAAACTGGATGGAGCGTTCGCAATTTCAGCTACGCCTGACTCCGACTTGTCACCTACGATGAAGTGAGTTCATCTGGGCTCATTGGAGCCGTGATGAAGCAGGCTTTGCACCACTCTACTGTAGTGTTCAAACAATGTAAGAGAGGAAAAGATGGGCTCTTTCTGGTGGCTGAGGGACTTTGTTTGCATGTCATCCTCCTCTCTCTGACTTTCCTGACTCTAAATTCAAAGGCTATTCTGAATTTTACCTCTTAAAAGGAGCAATATGTAATATATTTACTGTAATAAATCATAAAATGACCATGATATGTCATCTGAGATTAAATTTGCTGAATAGAAATACTGGCTTCTCCGACAACAATGCTACAGCCAGTATGTCTCCTTTGAAATTTCCAATCTGGTCCGGAACGTTTGTTTTTGTTTTATCCGATAAAAATCGTCACACACAGAAACCTTGCACACTGAGTCCGATGCGTTTTATTATGGTCTTCGAGACAAAACTGAATTAACTACGTGGGTGCAATGGATAGCGCTAGCAAAGAGTATAGAAGCAAAGAGACAAAAATGGTGTTTTTTTGACAGCCGCTGCCACCATTTTGGACTGAAAACGCTTATTATATTTATAATATTTTATTGTTCAACACAGGTCATTTCAGTAGAATATAACAATAAAATAATGTCATAATGTTTTACTTTTGTACGTCATTTTTATGCGGACGTTTTACTGGCGTTCGGTAATCGGTTTCAGTCTAAAATTGCGGAAGCGTAGCTCTGCTGCTGGGCGCTGATGTTGCAATGGAAGGAACAATTGACTTTCACCTGTTGGCGATATACAGTACTTTCTTTGGCGCTAGTCCCAAACGGGGCTAATGAATGAATGATATTAGCAAGAAGCTATCGTTTAGCTGCCTAGATCACAATCACTACTGTCTAATCTTCCATATATGCTTTGTTTTGCGACCATCCCAGAAGCTGTTCTGCAATCACCTGCCACAATCTCTGTCTTCACAGTCTTTAAATTCCGCATCTCTGTAGTCTTTTATTTCTTTATCGTAAAGTGCTGGGAGATATGAATTGAATGTTATCAGACGCCAATTTGGATGAATAATGTGTGCACGGACGGTGGCTCTGAGTGGCCAAACGACCCTCTTTTGGCTTTTGACGGATGCAAAAAAAACGCAGAAAAATCAAACCTCTTACTTTAATGATGGACAAAAATTTCGGAGTCGGTGTGTGAATGTGATTGAAACAACGTGAGGAGATATTTAACAATCTCGGACGAAAAATACGGACTTGGTGTGCAAGTCTTCAGCTTTCAAGTACAGCATGCACGCTGGCTAATGTATATACAGTGTCTGCTGCATCTATAATATCTAGCTTTTATTTACCTTCAGATTTTTCCCAGCCACCGCTGATTAAAATTGATGACACCCCAGTCACAAGGTTGTGTCTTCAAAGAAATAGAAGGTGCTGATTTCCCTTTAAGATCCAGACAGTTTTATGACTGAAAAAGCCTCCTTTAATAAAATGTACTATCACCCCCAGATCCATCACTGTAATTAGTTTATGTCGATGTCTTTAAAACAGTCTTGTCTTGTCTGTTTGTGGCAAAAAAAGAGGAGTTTTTCCACCTAAATGATGTAGTAGAGATGGGATTCTGAAGCATTTTTCTATGTGTGTGTGTGTGTTTGTCTTGGGTAATCTTCACCTGCAGTCATGTGCAGTCCCTGGTGAGAGACTGTGTGAGTCACAACCGCCACATCTAGCCCACGGCTTAAGAGTCTTTCTGTCATGGATTTAAGCTCTCTCTCACACACACACACACACACACACACACTTTAAAATGTGCATACCCACATTACCACTAATCACTGCAGTATTGTGACAGCCCCTTTTGACTCATCTTACACTATGAAGTCACCTGTGATACAAACATCTTTGATATTTGTTCCCCGCGCAGCTTTATGTTGTTATCTTATAGCATTACATTCAGATTATTTCCGACTACGTGCAACATGAAACACGACACGTCCTCGTCTGTTTTATATGCTCAACATTAGAACTCGCAAATCGAATTGAACTCGTAAATGAAATACCGGCGGTGGCAAAATTGTCGCGCTCACCTCCGCAAATTACCCCAAATTGCCCCCTCAGATTTTAAACCAAGCGTGCAGTTGTTCTTAGCAGTTAAAATGTAAACACTACAATCAGCATTTTAATTCATGATTGCCAAACAAGCCGTAAGCTAATCACGGAGAGGAGGGAGAGGAGATAATGAAGAAAGCAAAACAAAAGAGAGGGAGACTGAGGAGGGAGTCAGTGATTAGGTCGTGCCTCAAAATGTCTGTTTTTCTCTGTGCTCTGGGCTCTGCGGGTTTAAAAAAAATGCCATGTACTGCTTTTTTTGTGTGTCAGAATTCTTCGAGTCAAGGTCAGTCGAAGCTATTCATGATCTGGTGGAGTTTCATTATCTGTATGCAACTTAAAAACTGAGTAGAAAACTGCACAAGTCATCTCCGTTTTTGTTGACTCTACTATGCCATATACTCAGCTATAAAAGTGTTATAGTGTTCCTACTGTATTTAGACTTCAGTGCGCTGATTCTCAAGTAGTGACCTAATAATTACAAAGGCTAAGGTGATGGCCGTGGGCCTGCTAAGACCTTTGGTTAGACATCTATCCAGAATCGACAGGGGTAACGCGCTTAACCTTTCCTTCCAGATCCATTATGAAATGCAAAACGCTGACAGCGAAGACAGCGTCTGTCATTAGGAGTTATTATCTAATGACATTTCAGTGAAGTCTGAAATACCTGCTCATTTTACAGCATTTTCTACTACACATAAAACTTATAAAGACATCAAAGTTGTTTCAGCTACGAATACAGTTCCCGAATTGTAATGATTTTCCGAGAGATTCACGACTACAGAACTGGAGGGACTTAGTCTATCTCATCAGATATTCCTGTAGTGTGAGCTATGTTAAGTTTTTTACATTCCCCGATCAGCTTGGAAGTCCATCCTTGCCACACCAATTTCAAATCGTAAATCTTAAACACATGTTCAATATTTACGATCGGATATCCTGTTGTGTGTGGTGAACCCCGAGGACAGCCGATGACGCACTCACGTAGGAAAGATTGATAGCCAATTAAAAAAACAAGCTGACTGAAGAAGGAAAGACAAGCACTGCAGTCATGGCAGTTGCAGCAAATTCATGAGCTAATGCAAAAGGTAAAAGTAAAAGTATTAGTAAGATGAACCTCAGAAATGGACCAACTTGTTGATTTGTTTGAAGTTGAAGTGTTTATTTAACGTGTCACCATGACTTCATGCATAATTTTTTTTTTTCTTTGTGAACTTTCAGTACAAAGTAGTGCAAAAACTAAAAATGCTAATTCTTCCTGCCCATGTTTTTCTAAAGTCACGTTTGATTGCAAGAGATTTTGCGGAATTTCCATTTTTTTAGTCGGGACTCTTCGTTGTTCATGAATGAATCTGTTAGTGTGTGCTGTTTGGCCAAATCGTTGCTCACCACACATACATAAGAACAAAACTGTTAAATTTAACATAACATGTCGTTATGTATGGGGTCTCTCACATTTTCAACGTCTGTTAAGTATTGAAAAATCTTTTAGTTTGGACCAGCTTTAAAGCAGCAGTGGGTAGAATTGGAGCAAATATGATTAAAAAAAAGTTATCTTTATAAAACGGTCACTATATCCTGACAGTAGTGCATGAGACAGGTAATCTGAAAAAAATCATGTGCCTCTGTGTCCTCCATCGTCCTGTCCTCCAGTGCTCCTAATGGCATCTGCAAGATTTCACAGACCGGAGGAAAACAACCAATCAGAGCCAAGCTGGAGCCTTGCCGTCTCTGAGCAGCTGTCAATCACTCGCAAACTCTGATCAAACGTTCAAACTAGGCAGCGCTGATGAGAAAGTTTGTGACCCGGTAGCCATGTTGAGAACAGTTGAGGAAATACCAAGCACCGCCCACCAGCCGGAGCAAACTTTCTCATTTTACAGCTAAACAGTACACTACAAGATGCTTCTGAAAACATTTGAGGCGAGAAATAGTCATTACAGTAACAGAATATTCATATCTGATCAGCGCTGCGTAGTTTGACCGTTTGATCAAAGTTCGTGAGTGATTGACAGCTGCTCAGAGACAGCGAGGCTCCAGCTCGGCTCTGATTGATTGTTTTCCTCCGCTGAATGAACAGCCGAAGCCTGAAAGCAGAGCCATGAGGAGGTGCAGAAGTCTAGTTTTCTCTCTGAATACTTGAATTACAAGATGCTGAAAGGTTATTATGGAATTTTTGCCCAATGATGCCAAAAAACACTCTGCCTACTGCAGGTTTTATGAGGGGCAAATGATAATGTGCTATCCAGATAACAACAACAAATATTAGAAGTGAGGTCAAGCAGTGGATTATTTTTCTCAAGATGTAACAAAATCCACCAGTCTCACAGCTGAATATTCACTCAAGGTCTAATTAATTATTTACCGTTCACCTGTGGCAAGAAGCTTCTCTTCATTTGGTTTCTGTTCCATAGCAGTATAATTGTGGGAAAAATGGAGCCTTGGAGTATTATGACTTTTTGCAAAGTATTTTATAGTTTAGGGCCACAATCACCGTTAATATTAAATGAAACCCACTTTGTTTGTACACCCATGGCTGCAAATAAATCATTTGAAATATGAGTAGTGCTAAAAAAGCCCACATGTTCACAATGTGCTGCTTCTCCGCACGAATTGGCGAAATCTCCAGTTGCTTTTTCTTTTCTATTAATAAATTCATTAGCGTCATGAGACTGGAGGAATGAAGACATTCGCTGCCCAGCGACTCGCAGCCAAATTATAAGAGATACCCTGCTTGGCTAGCTGTGCCGTTATATCTAAAAAAGCTCAAATTAAAAATGCATTCCTTCTCCTTCCTTTAGGGTTTCCTGCAATTACTCAGTCGGTTAGGGACGCGGAGAGGCGTTTCCCACATCTTTATCATTTTCTCTCTATCCACGCCATCCCACTTCCTCTCCCACCTATGCACACACACACACACACATTCACTTTATCTCTCTATACTGTAAAGGCAGCTCCAAACTGCATGTTGTTGGCCCTCATCTTTGCCGAGCAGATGGCAGCTTTTCTGCACCACATGGCCAGCACTCAGGAGATGAGGGGAGCTCTTTAAGAAGAAAAAGACTCTCAATCTGCTTTAGCAACTGTAGCTCCTCCTCATCATCACATCTTTTTTTCGCATGGAGTCAGCAGCAAACTCTCCCCTCCACCCCCTCCCAACCACCGCCACCGCTGCCTCTACATCCCCCCCATCGCACTGATTTATCTGACGCCCTGCATTCCTCCAGCTACTGTTGATGATTTCTTAAATACTTAATGCTTATGTAAACGAGTCAAACACAAGGTCGCAAAGTGAGATTATTAAGATGCCGCACGGATGCGCGGTCGACTGGCCGAGAATTCTAACTCGCAGCCCCCCACTCCCTCCCCGTTTTTCTATCATGTTTCTCCAACGTGTGGGAACGCGCTGCATATGTATGGAGAGCCGCATTCATTATTCATGCTGGGAGTCAGTTTGAATGTGGTGTAGAAGTAGGGTTACTCTGGATGGGGATGGTGAGCAGAGACTTAGAGCAAGGGAGTCAGTTATCTGTTTTTTTTCTTTTATTGATCTGCACCGTTTGTATAATTCAGTTTGAGTATGATGGGCTGAATTTGGCCTGAAGATAGCAATACATAAACCTTGGGGAATGATTCGTAGGTTTGTTTGTGGTCTTAATGCTGGAAACATAGGAGTACTTATGCACAACAGAAAACAAGCTTGCGTAGATTAATTTATTGTAATTTATTGGAGCTAAAATGGAAACAGTTCATAATTAGCTTGATGACTCCACTAGAGTGACTGCGGCAGGGCCGGCTTAAGGCGTAGGCCATATAGGCGGTTGCCTAGAGCACCACCTTCTGGGGTGAAAATAAATACATAAATAAAAATAAAAAAATATATATGTCGGTGGACGCCCTTCCTTATTTTCTGCATTGAAGTAACAAATGAACAAAAAATGAATCTTTCTCACACTTTGTCATCTGCCTGGCCGCACTTATTTGTTAATAAAAGTGTAAATTGTAGTGAAACTGACTAAACACTTTTAAGCCAACAATACCAGACACCAATTGTTTATTTATATTTTAAGAAATACAGTTATTTATGAAAATTAAAATGTATATTTTTGTCTTAAAACCACTGTAAACTCTGACGTGTGTTGCGGTTTACGTGGCTAGGTTCTGGGGGTTGAACCCTAACCCTATGGCGGCGGGGCTGGGGTCTCCAAATCCTAATTTCGCCGAGGGCACCAAAAGGGCTAGAGCCGGCCCTGGACTGTGGTATTGAGATGTTAAACATTAGTACTTACGATGTGGAGCATGATGTAGTCGCCCAGACGCGGGGCGCTGTCGATGCGGACAAGGATGCCGTCCTTGATGGTAGTGCTGAACCCCACTGCCAGCCGGTCCGTCCGTGTGCTCGGCCTCTCGTTATTAGGCCACGTGTATGTGATCAGGCCTCCTCCTTTACCAAAGATATAGGTGGTGCCAGCTGTGGAAACACAAGAAGCAAAAAAGGGCAGGAATTAGATTTGTTTTTGGAGAAATAGAGGCAGATAACGTGCAAACATACTGTAACTAGACGCTAGGGAGCAGAGTGTCCTCACCAACAAGACACTTTCGTGACAAATCTAGATACACACCTCCATTAAGGGCTGTAATTCCTTTACAGCTACTTTGCCACTGCTAAAATGTAATTGTGTCGAGTTCTATTTTAGGGGTTTAATGGTATTCAGCCGCCACCACCTTTTGGGTAGAAGTCAGCATTTCCCCTGGCGCCATCTATGACCTATCCGGCTCTTAAATATAGCCCGTTTCCAGGGAATAACAGCCAGTACGGCCAGAACCGGATAAGTCTCCCAATCCTCATGTATTATATATGAGACCTGCAACCAAAGAACAAAGGCTGGCACAAGAAAAAGAGAAGGGGTGGGGGGATAAAAATCGAAGAACCTTCGTCTGGTTTAATTTGACAAATGCAGTGTAGAAAAAAAGGGGACCTGGGTACCAGTGAGGGTAGAGAAAGTCACCAGAATGAACATTTCTGTTATTACATCAGCCACTATATGCAGATTTGTGTCAGATTAGAGGCTCTCATTGGATCAAGCTCGGCCCCTGAGCCACAGTGAAAGTTTCCCTTTTCTAGCATCACGAGGAAGAGAGAAAAAAGAGAAAAGTTTCATTATTTGGTTGCAGGGTCGGATTCAATTCCAACTTCCGAACGTTCCCTAAGGTGCGTCAGAATTAAAGCACTGAATCCTTGAGCCGCTTAGCCATCTCGTCCACATTTAGGCAAAGATAATCAAGAGATCAAAGGCATTAGACCTACAGCAGATAGACTGGTGGGTGAATCAATATGGGATACGAAACAGACTCCCGTGGCCTAAGGATAGTGGAAAGCATTTGGCCCACCTCAGAGGCTGACTGGGGATTGCTAATGAAGTCTCTGAGCTCCTGCATCAATGTATAATTTTTTTCTTTTCCTCCTGCCTCCACCATCCCTTTCTTCCACATCACCTCATTCCTCTGCCCCCCTCCTCCCTGTCGTTCCCTCTCTTTTCCATTCACTTCCTCTCCAAGTCACCTGAACATCTGTTTGGCCTTGTGATGGGTGCCCAGCTGTCTCGCTGTTTCCCCCTATGAAGCGGCCAACAATCTGCTCTGTGGTCCACAATACCCCGGAGACTGCAGGAACATATGGATGAGAGGGAGTAAGAGAGAGGAAGAGAGTCTATCGACCAGATGAGTGTCTTTATTTGCCTCCGGGCGCACAAACAGGTCTGCATTTCACACACCTCGGGTGCCAGCAATGCAAAAACCACCAGCTAAGGTCGTCTATGTGACGTGAAAAATACCGAAACAAGTGAAGCATCGCGAGCCTCAAACAACTGTTTCACTTCTTGTAACTAATAACTCTACATGGCTGATTTAACACAGACGCCTCTCCTTGAGATTTTGTTTTCCTGAAGTCAAACAATAAAATGTCTCAGTTGCTGTCAATGACATTGCAGCAGTTGGATGTTTGCATCACCTGCTTCAAATAGTTCATTTCCTCCATGGCATCGCGTCTGGCTGAAAACAAGAGCCCCGATGCCTGATAGCAGCCCGAAGCCAGGTTGCACCGGATCTGGCCCCCGCTGTCTCATCGCCTCAAAGTTTCTTCATGCCAAAAGAGTTCAGGCAGACTCGGGATCAGTTTTCCCCGGCAAACGAGCAAACTTCGCCTATCTCATCTAACACACACTCTTTTTTTCTGGAGGGGGATGACGATGATGAGCGGCAAAGATACAAGCACCCCGGGGAGCCAATTATCACATTGAGGAGATTTGCTTAGTGTTTCAAGCAGACAATGTTCAGCATGAAACACACACAGGCAGCCACACGCGCGCCGACTCGACGCACCCACACACACACGCGGGCGGGCTGACGGAGGGGACGATCGTGAAGTATAAAAGTGTGCAAACACGTGTGCAGACACACAAAGCCTTCTCACATACAATCACACAAGTGGGTGATTATCTGCACAAGTACAGAGAAGAGAGAGAACCCGAGATCGCCGGAATGTAGCACGTTTTCCCTGAAAACCTGCTGGGCCCAGACGGCGTCGGCTGTATTTCCACACAGAGAGGAAGTCCGCTGCATATCAATTCATGCATTCATTGTGTGCAAAGCTGTCAAAGTGTGGCATCATTTCTGATACTCAGCCGAAGATTTCAGCGGACTGTATGGATGGTTAGCAGCTGTGATTGCCAGACTGGGCTCCCAAGGTCAAGAGTTGCATTTGAATAACTTCACTTCAGAGCAAAAGGGGCTTTTCCACTCAAGTGTGGATGTAAGGAGCACCGATATAATTGAGTTTCAGCGATTTTGCAAGGAGACTAATTAGATGAAAGAGGGTAAGCAATGGCATATTTTAGCTTTTCTAGCATATTTTAGCATGCCTACTCTCAATTACTTTGACTAACACCTCCTTGGGCTTTAACCTGCCCCAAAATTGTTAATAAACAATAGTCTTTTCAAGGTTTTTTCTTTTTTTTTTTTTTTACCCCATATTACATTTTTGTTACACTGGAAGCAGAATGCAAAAAAAAAAAAAAAAAAAAAGCTGGAGCTTTTGTTCATTAGAATAAAATAAATCAACACGTGTTGCTTTCACTGTTTTGAAGCAGTGTGTACTCTACATTAGCGAGAAGATCTCACATTAGTACTTCGGCAAAAACCTTTTAAAATGCGCATGTAATTATAAGTGCAAGAGTGCAACAAGAAAGAATATAATTCATTGTCTGGAAAATAACTTGGTTCATTAGTGAGCCAACCTTTAAAGAAGAGAGTGTGCCAAAGTAATGGACTTGTACATCGTTTTTTTTTCACTTGGTTTGCTTGGTAATGGTTCAACAAAGCCTTAGATACAACATTTATTCAGTCAAATACATTAAAGCAATAAGGTTAAAGGTTATGGTTAAAGTAGTCCAATTTGCTTTTTGGAAAATGTGAAAATCCTCTTCAAAGTTTTGCTTCCCGTGCCCCTTTCTTTTCTTTCTTGTAATTACTGCAGACTTTTCATCTGCTATCGTGGTCATTCTTGGCATCCTCTCAGAGACAGATGCCGACAACTTACTGCCATCATGTCAGTAAACAGCAGAAATGGAGCATCCAACATACATGCCTTCCACAGCTATGATGCCTTGGTGAAAAGCCAACCACAGGGAAAATATCATCAAAGGAATCAAATCTACAAACAGATTACTGCACAAGATGTTATTTTGGTGGATCAGAGGGGACTTTCATCTCCATATTTGAATAATGCAATCTTGCCATGGCCAGTGGGTATTGGAGGGAGGCCATTTGAAATCTAATTGTAGCATATGGGTGCTCCATTGATCTGTGAGTGAAGGGATGGGAAACCCTCTGAAAGACATTATGACCAACACTGGTTTTCTTTGATACTTCAGGTACTATATGGAATTTTCTATCATTATTAGATGTAATGTTATGAATGACATTGGTGGCCATTAAGTGGACAATAGTCAGCATCCTGTTGCTCGCACGAGCACGAGCGAGCATCCTGGGCATCGGCCAAAACAGTGACTTTACATTACATTACTATCACATATCTTAGACAGGGCTGTCAATCGATTAAAATATTTAATCAATTCATCGCATGATTGTCCATAGTTAATCGCAAATTAATTGCACATTTATAATCTGTTTAAAATGTACCTTAAAGGGAGATTTGTCAAGTATTTAATCCTCTTATCAACATGGGAGTGGGCAAATATACTTGCTTTCTGCAAATGTATATATTTATTATTGGAAATCAATTAACAACACAAAACAATGACAAATATTGTCCCGAAACCCTCACAGGTACTGCATTTAGCACAAAACAATATGCTCAAATCATAACATGGCAAACTGCAGCCCAACAGACAACAACAGCTGTCAGTGTGTCAGTGTGCTGACTTGACTATGACTTGCCCCCAAACTGCATGTGATTATCATAAAGTGAGCATGTCTGTAAAGGGGAGACTCGTGGGTACCCATAGAACCCATTTACATTCACATATCTGGAGGTCAGAGGTCAAGGGACAAAATTGAGTGTATGTTTGGAGCTTTATTTCGCACAGGCTAGTATGACATGGTACTAATGGATTCCTTAGGTTTTCTAGATTAATATGCTGCCAGTATCTTCTCTCTAACTTTAAAACTGAACCTGGTACAACCTCTAAAAGATCGAATTGCATTAATGCATTACAGAAAATAGTGACGTTAAACAAATTTGCGCTGTTTGTGTTGTAGTGGAGCTGAATAGAGGCAAGGCACTCTGTAGTGCGCATAAACGTCACATTTTTTGGATTTTCCCGTCAAAACATCCTTTACATAGATATCTTTCCACAGGCTGTTATAGACCATTTCACAGTTGTAAGCGTAAACATTCTAAATGTGTCCCAGTTTATTTCCTTTTTGCAGTGTATGAGAATGACATCTGATGACAGGAAGCAGACATGGACCTAAGCTGTTGCCTAGCAATGCAATTCTGTTGAAACGGTCTATACGCAACCGAGAAAGTCTCGGAAGGTTTATTTTTTTTTATATTACGCTACAATCCGTTCACACACCTTGGCAATACAAAGCAATAATACATGTAAATAGTTTCATATAGTACAATAAAATAAACAGATAAAATACCCCCGTATGAGCCTTAAAAATCGATGGTGTTTGTTTTTGAAATAAAAGCATTGCACTAATGCATTACTCTCCAGCGTTGTGATTCATTGCATCTGCAGTGCGCCTCCGTTTAGAGACAAACTGTAGATGAGAGACTAGGTCAAAGCCTTGGCCTCTATTTCGCAGAGGTCCCCCGAGGCGTGGGAGTGCAGACAGAAGGTCAGGACACCTGTCTGCAGAACAGCACTGTGTCCTGTCCTTCAAGCCCCCCACGTGACATTACCCAACCAGAAAAAAGAAGAAAAAAGAGGAGGATACGGTATTTCACACAGAGCCAGAAATGACGGAAGGTCACCGGTTTCAATGGACTTGACCGAGCAGGAAAAATCAAGGTGGAGTAAACAAGATCAAATGTGAAGCCTGTGCTCCAGCTCAGTGTATAGCGATTTTGAAAGAATTATGAAAAGCATTTACATACATTACTTACAGGCACGCTCTCCTACCTCATTTAAACTGCACTAGGCAACAATGTTATCTCTAAAAGAGCAAAAAGAGCAGAGCAGCTGCCATGGCGCACGTCTGTTATAACTGGGTAATTGGTTGCTTCACACCATGCTGTGATAAAACCCTCTGTTTAGAGGCAGCTGGTGGAGGACCTACAGTAAAAACCTGTTACTGTGTGTCCAACTGCATGGAGGCGGCGGTCAAGAGTTTTTTTTTTTTCTCCTAGTGGAAGTTGGACGAGGTGGTGTGTGCGTGCACAAACCTGTACAGTGTGAGTATGTGCAGCTGCAAAGGAAACACAGGCGCTGCCAGCTACCCACGAGGCACAGAACTGCAGTGGGTAAATGCTCTAAACTCTCTGTGTAAGTATGCATGTGCACACATATACACACGCTCAAAGTCATCTGCATAGACACGTATGAGTCCGGACTTAGGCGAACTCATCCACAAGCACACACACGCACACACAGTCCCTCTCCTTTCTCCTTGGTGTGTGTTGTTTATGTGCTTTTATGTCTTTCCCCTTATTATCTCTTGGGCTTTCTGCAGCGCTGGCACCCCAGGGGATGGAAGAAGAAGACAAACACGGTTTGATGTGGTCGAATTCTCTGCCATCGGAGAATGAGGAAAAGAAAGAAAGAGGAGCCTTTAAAAAAAAAAAAAGGAAAAAAAAAATCCTGAAAGTGAGATGCAAAATGTAATTGCCTCCTCAATCACGTTCAAAAGAACTCTATCATCACAATACTTTCCTCTGCCGCGCTTCATACATGGGGAATTATTAGGCTCGTTGTCCTTCACACAACTACAATAAAGAATCATTGACGGAGGAATCGAATTGTGAGATACTGAGCTGTGTAATCACCGGGATTTATCTCCATTTTACAACCTCTTATCATTTCATAATTCACATTTCCAACTGTTGCCTCTCCCCTCTGGGATAGAGTGAGGGACGGGACTGATGATTGAATGCTCTCTCTCTCGCTCTCTCTCGCTCTATCCTCAATCAGCTGCCAGAAGCAAGTTTACAGCAAATGGCTAAAATACTATACTTGTCTATATGTGTGCTGTTTTAACGTATACATATACACACAAAAGGCAAGTTGTATGTGTGCGGGTACATTGTCAAAACACGTGGCGGCCATGCGTCCCACCACTCGTCAGCGTTACTGATACAAAATGCAGAATATGATTGATGAAAGGCAGCGTGTTGTGGAGAATGGCTATGTAAAGAAAACAGCCAGCCTTGAATGATTTACACTGTCTGTTTCTCCATTATAATAAGCTGTAGCATTACCACACTACATGGATTCACGCGCCAAAAATCTGGGGTAATGGAAGTGGAAGAAAAAGAGAGATGGAATGGACCGAGCGTGCATTGTGAAACGTGAAAGAAGCCAGAGCTGTATTGTGATATATGTGCAGGCAATACGCTGTGAAATACATACAGAATTGGGATTAAGGCACACTTGTTTATGGTTTCTCACCAAGATTTACCGTTAGCAAAATTGCTTTTTTAAATACTAATATTTCAATTAAACTGTATATGTAAGTTATTATTTTGTATCAGGTATGATCACTGAACTTTTTATGTGTAAACTTAAATGAATGTCAAAAGGTGGCAGAAAAACTAGGCGATGACACAACAAAGTCTGCGATTATAGCTTAGAAAGTTATCTCCCCAGTCTACACAGAGCGTACAGAGGATTGTATGGATTACTCTACATTGTATAACATTTTGTCAGAGTCGTATTCTAACTTTATGAGCCAGAACCCACTAGCAAATGCAACAAAGCGAGGCGGAGGCTCAGGCAGCTTCTGCTGCTGCTGTTCGGGCTGCGAAGCAGCACCGGGATGATAAAGTCTGAGCCGCTGGGCAGCAGCTCCACTCGCCGGGATTGAGCAGTCAAATACTACAGTGGTTGTGTTTGTGCTACAGTTGTCCAACAATGCCAAGAGAAGCTAAGGCCTCTCTGCTGCGGTAAGATTTAGTGTTGACAGTTGTGATGTCGGTTGCTGGCGCCAGTGCGGAGGGAGTGCAGGTGTGGGGAAACAACCAATGTCAACAGGCAGCACAAGAACATATTGTGCTGGAGTATAGGGCTGCAACCACAGATTATTTTCACTATAGATTAATTCGCAAACTAAACAATTAATCAATAAATTGACTTTCAATTTACTATCATATATGACAAAGAAAGCAACAGATTCTCATATTTGAGAAGCTGTAACCAGCGAATGTTTTGCTCTTTTTGCTTGGAAAATGACTGAAACGATTTATTTATTATCAAAATAGTTACCAGTTAATTTTGTTGAACAAAAACTGAACAATTATTGTTCCACCTGTTTTAAAGAGGCATTGCTTCAACCTTATGGGCATATTTTGGACTGTATCAAAATCTTTTGATTCAAATCAGATTTGGCTGTTAAATACGAAGATTGGACTACTCCTTCTGTGTTTTTTTTTCTTCATATATGTGGCAATCTGAAAATCTATTGGAGTTTCTCAACGGGTGGGTCTACGCAGTCTGCCCGGGGAATTCAACTCGGTAGGTCAGGGACGGCTGCTCGGTGTGGGAGGATCCCCTTGTGGGATCTCTCCCCGGTGCTGGCTGGCCCTCGCCACATGCATTTCCCCCATGGCCGTGCACCACAACGGGCTTTACAGCACCCACCATCTGAACCTCATTGCCTCCAGGGGCCGTGGATTTAGTGCTCACTGCGGCCTCTCTCACTATGGGGAGGGACGGGGCCCCCTGCTGTCAACCGGGCGGACTGTCCTCAGTACAAGTCTGCGTCGATATCGGCAACCCATACGACCCGTCTTGAAACATGGGCCCCGTCTTGTTTAACATGCTTTGAGGGTGTGATTTTTTTTTTTTTTTTGCCGTGTCATCACCAATGATATCTATACAACCAATATTTTTATGATTAAAAAATATTCAATAACTGCAGTTTGTGCTGCGGTTGAACAGTCTTACTAAAAGATGTTTGTAATATTTTGTTCACATTTACATCAGGGAGGGTAGAGGCCTTTCACTAGAACAAGAAAATACATGTGTCTTATTTGACTTATACGCCAATGTCAGACCATTGTGTTGTCTATCAGCGAATTTGCACATTTTTGTTTGAGAAACTCAACTCTCATCAGGTTAAATAACACTGATAAATTAACTGTGTTTTTAAATTAAACAGATGTGTTTTTCTTTAATCAAAATTAAATGTTTTAATAATTTCATCTATCAATATTTCATCAAGTTCAGGACCAGGAGTATTGGTACAGTACATACTGTAGATAGTAGATGTACATAGTAAGACATATTAAAGACCCTGCACACCCACACAGGTGTTTTTCATTTATTCTGATTAATTAGACCTCAGCTCAGGTTGAAATTGGGAATTATGTGAGGACACCAAACCCCGGTGTACTCTGGGAGTTTGGCCCATGGGATGCTATTTGCCAACCCTTTTCCACAGGTTATACCAAACCACCATGACTCCTGTTGGGAACATAAAATGTATCATTTGCTTGAATATTATTCCCAGGACAAAACTAGCTAATGAACTAGCCAACTGTTACAGGATTATTGTTACATCTTCCAAAACAATTCTCCCCTGTAGCTTGAAATTAATGTGTAATGCATGTAATTGGATTGTGCTCAAAAACACTTGAGGTGCAATGACTTCCAACGACGCGACACACGGCGAGATGGCTCAATCAAAAAAAGTTCTTATCTTTTTTTGTCACTCTTCACTGGCGGGGGGGTTGGGGGTGGGGGACGACGACATGTTTCCATGATGAACAGCTTGATTTGCCATCTGTATCATGTTGCTGAGGCAGAAGTGGGGAGATGTGGAGAGGGAGAGCAGGGGGGGAGTGGTGGAGGAGTCACTTTTTTTTGCAAGAGGAAAGGAGGGAAGACAGAGGAACACAGATGGAGACGTAGCGTATTTGTGAGCCTGAGATATTCAGCCCCCCCTCCTCTTGGACCAACAGGAAAAAGGCATCGGTTCCTTAGTCACAGGCATGTCAAATCACCCTCAGATCGCTACGGAGGAAGTGGAAGATCGACTCACAGACTCCCATTAACGAAGCAGTCATGTATCCTCACTTCAGCTCCATGTAACACCGCAAAGGCGCAAATGTGAGTACACAAGTGAAAACACTCACACATGCACACACAGACCAGACTAGAACAGCAGAAGGTGAGCCATAACAACTCTCCCCTCATTACCGCGAAGCTCGGATAGCCAGTCTCACCCTTCTCTTCCTCACCCCCCTCCCCCCCCGCTCTCTGTCTCCCCTCCTGCTGCATTACTGACACTCTTCTCTGTTGTAGCGGCAAGCGGACAGAGAGGAAGGGCTTTAAATGATTTTTTTTTCTCGGTTCTCTGGAGATGTCAGCTCCTATTCTCTCTGGTTGGAAAAGGAGGAGGATGAGGAAGAGGGAAAGGGGTCTGAAGAGGATTTCAGAGGCTGGGGGAGAGAGAGGGGGGTTGCAGCTGAGATCCATGCAGCACCCTAGGCTACAAAGAAGACCTGTCTGCTGGCTTTAATGCTGCACGCTGCCACCAGAAGAAAATTTCAGAAAGGGGAGCGAGACGTTGCAGAGAGGTGAAAGGAAAGAAGGTAGGAGAGATGAGGTAAAAGAGGAAGAGGCAGACAGGCAAACATGGGCAGCAAAGGTGGAGAAATGTCAGCTTGAGACGGCGTAAACACAAATATTTGGGACACTAAAGCTCTGTAAAACCTGACTCAATCCTGCTCCTTTCTACGGCGGAGATTAGCATTCTGTCAGCTCTAGTGTTGATGTTCACACCGCTCTCAGCGAAATTAGGACATGAGTGTCTCCTTCCCGTCATTCATAATGCATGACGCACAATGCGTGTGAGGCATATCGCTTCAGAGGCAGGCCACACCGAACCCTGCTGAGGATTAGGTGAAGAAGATCTCCTAAAGAATAAGGGATTCCAAGATGGGTCAGAGTGGAAGCATCATTTATAATTGAATCTTCCCCAGAGGATAGCGCAGCCTGTCTGCCTTTGCCAAGGCTTCGAGGAGAGCCCAGTACTCCTCTCGTCCTCGCTCTTTCCCAGTCTGTCTCTCTCTCTCCCACCCGTCTCTCTTCCATAACTGAAAGGCCCTCATACACCAATACAACACAGCAACCTCAGCCACTGATCTTATCCCAGGGCCTTTATGACTCAAACTCCAGTTGGTCACATTTACTCATTCTGAACTTTTTACACTTGAACTTTTTTTTGGTCCAAGGAGTGGGGGAAGTTTAGATTGTACAAAAAAATTGGTTGTTCCTTGTCCTTCAGAACTGGTGATGAATGTGGAAATTAATTACGTTAGCTGCAAAGTCACAAGGAAAACCACAAGCTTTACTCATCAAACCGTGGGTGAAATTGAAAGTTAACCAAAAGATGGGATTATAGAACACGAGAGATACATTGAAAGGGGAAATATTACAGAAAACACCCAGCGCCCACACCAGTGGGAAACTCTGGGGTCTGAAAAGTGAAGCCAATGTAGACATGCCTTAAACTTGCATTCTTTCTATTAGCCAGCAGGGGGCGACTTCTCTGGTTGCAAAAAGAAGTCGTATTGTATAGAAATCTATGAGAAAATTATGCATGATGTTCATATAGTAAATTACTATAACGCAGGGTATGCTTTAGGGTGTGGCTACCTTGTGATTGACAGGTTGCTACCACAGTGTTGTCCAGTCTGGGACTTGTCTGTTTTTTCGTGTTAGAGCTTTAACCCTTCCACAGTGTGTTTTCAGTTCATAAAAAGGTAATAACATTTTGGTCGTCTATAAAATGTCAGCGTTTGGTTGTAATTAGCTCCACCCTCTTGTGTCACTTCTGGTTGCAAATAACCAAGCTGGTGATGGCCAAAATGCCAAACTCAAGGCTTCAAAACGGTAGCCCACAAACCAACGGGTGACATCACGGTGACGTCACTTTTTAAATACTGTCTATGGCCCACACATATTTGTAGGTTGAACATTCCATGATGAACTTGTCTTTTATTTGGTATTGATAAGTCAATTTGGGGCGTTGTTAAATTCCTTAGAAAATGGAAAGATGCTTTCAGGATTTATGATCCCAGAAGCTTGAATCGTGGAGAATGAATTATTTTATAGCACTCAGATTTGCGATATGAGAAATGCGCCCAACATGTTTGTAAGACCTCAAAGATACACAATGCATTTGGTGAGTAATGGTAACCGTAAATAAAAAAAACAATGTTTACAAGAAAACTCCGCATTGCACCCTACCTTATCTTATTTCTCTGATTGTAATTTTTGTTTGGTACTTTTATTCTGAAATTTCTTTGGAATATGGTATCCTTTAAAAGCTGACCATTTGTGTGTTTAGTTCTCACTGGATAATTGACAGTTCGGCCATCTTGTAGTGAACAGGTATATATAGGCTGTTGTTGCTTTTTATCCATTCTATAGAACGACAAAGGTGCTGTGTTGAAATGTGTTGGCTGAATAAAGAGCATGCTCTTCCACTGAGGCAGATAGTGCTGCAGGGTTATTTTTCACAAGATGTCAACAAACCACCGCAGCAAATGGATTTTGTTAGTTCGGTTTGTTTGCCTCAGACTAGTTGTGTACAGAATGTAATAAGTCTAGATGGATTGACTATCTGTCAGACTGGCTGCCACCTTTGCCACGCAAAAAAAAACAAGCTCCGATATTTGCTTGATGGTAGATAGCTGGCGTTAATTTCAAGCGCTGATGATACAGACAGCTTCGCATCTCTGCTCCTCAGCTGGCTTCAAGAAAGTCTTTGGGAAGCGATAATTGAGGCAGCACTTCTGCATACAGTATAGTCCACCCTCACATACATAAACTGCAGTTTTCAATGGAAGCTGACAGCTACAAACAGAATGTTACACGCTGAAGGAGCGAGAGCAAGCCTTACTTCGCCCTGTCAAATCATTCTTTCTTCTGACATGTCGGCTGTGTATTTCAATTACAGGTAGGCTCTATTTATAAAACAACTTGAGAGTCTCCCTCAGATGCTCACCTGCTTTTGAAGAATATGGATCAGAGAGCTGGACGGACGGATGCTAAAAGGAATCAGCGTCTTGTATGAAGCGGGGCTAATCCTCCCTTTGATATCGACAACATCAAATAGAAAACTACTTGAACCTAATATGGCGTACACAGTAATGGCTCTTCCTCGTCGGGGGAAAACAAACAACGCAATCAAGCTGACAATACAGATGTCTGTTTTGAAGATCAAAATCAAACTGTGACTAAACATGCCTGATGACCTTTTTCTTGTTCGCTCCGTGCCTTCCTTTTGTCTGAATTTGATGATTGCCCGCTGATACACAGCTTCATTGTCTTCTCCAAAAGCTAGACCAGCTGCGCCTGCGGTTGGCATAGCAACCCCGCATCCTAGCCACCAATGTCTGTGACAAACCTGGTATTGTCTCCAACCCTACATCAAACACCTTTACATCACACTGATTAACTCACAAGCAGTTACTACTAATGATGAACAGAAATACTTAAACGTGCATTGCAATGCACACCCAACGTCCCCTGTACTCTCCATCACACACGAACAGAAAAAACACACATACGGAATGCAGGCTGGAGTGTGAGACAGAAAAAAAAAAATCAATCAAGTTTGTACTTTTCAGAAGTTTACTCAGCCGCCTCCCTCTGAGCCAAGGACTTCAATTCCACAGTAACATTTAAGGGAGCGCTCACTGTTGCCGTGCTTCTCTCACTAAACAACTCTCCACTTTAAGCTGAGGCCTGCCATCAACGGCAACCTTGATGAAGTGATTGGTTTTGACGAGGTAGCTCTTATTTTAGAGTGACATGAATTGCAACCTGTAAGGTATACAGGGTTCACAGCTACGGTGAAAGCAGCGGTCTGCCATTCTTTTATGGGAGCAATCAGTACATGGTAATGGTCATTCATCAAATTGGATCGGCATACATTTCCCCCGAGAGCCTCGGCAACCCTGATCGTACTCCTGCTGCTATTATTTCACGCAGTGGGAGGTGAATTTTCATGTAAAGGTCTTTGACAAGTTGACTTTGAGCGACTGAGCTGAGGTTGAGGCGCTGGTAACAATAGGTGAGACTTCAGGTGGAAATCACTGAGAACTTGAGAAAGTTTGTGCAAGTCTGATAAATTCTGCAAAGATATAGCTTAAATCAGGTAATGTACAGTGTAATTATTTGAGCCTACATACAGAACAGATTGATTGGTGACAAATTATAGGGAATAAGTGAGGGTAGAAACAGAACTTGCTAAAGCCACATGCACAATTTCACACATTGTCGGATTAATGGAGACCAGAAGTAATTTATGTCAGTGACGGACAGTAATGGACTAGTGGCCCATCAGATCACACCAAACCGGAGTACGAGAATAACCTGAAGTAGGAAGTGGGAGATGGGAGCCCCATTGTAAACAAAAGATTTGGGTTTATTTAGTAAAAGTTAAAAAAAGAAGCTTTTTTTCCACAAAAAAGTTTTAATGATGGTTCATAATTGTGATTTAAATCATGATTACAACGTAACACGCAATTGGCATTTTGGTCACATTAACTGTTTGCTGTTAGGTTATTAAGGCAAGAGTACCAAGATACAACAAGGACCAGGCTGTCAGCCATGATGTTTTGGCAGTTCCATCCAATTCCATTTGCATGATTGTCCATAGTTAATCGTGATTAATCGCAAATTAACCCCACATTTTTTTCTGTTAAAAAATGTACCCCAAAGGAAGATTTGTCAAGTATTTAATACTCGTATCAACATGGGAGTGGGCAAATATGCTTGCTTTATGCAAATGTATGTACATATTTATTATTAGAAACAATTAACATAAAAAATTACAATATTGTCCAGAAACCCTCACAGGTACTGTATTTAGCATAAAAAAAAATATTCTCAAATCATAACATGGCAAACTGCAGCCCAACAGGCAACAACAGCTGTCAGTGTGTCAGTGTGCTGACTTGACTATGACTTGCCCCAAACTGCATGTGATTGTCATAAAGGGAGCTGTCTGTAAAGGGGAGACTTGTGGGTACCCATAGAACCCATTTACATTCACATATCTTGAGGTCAGAGATCAAGGGACCTAGTTTGACGTGGTTGATACCAATGGATTCATTAGGTTTTGTAGTTTCATATGATGCCAGTATCTTTACTCTAGCTTTAAAACTGATCCCACTACTATTGATTGATAATTGTATTAAAGAAATTAGTGGCATTAAAACAAATATGCTATAAAAGCATATTATTTTACTTTTCCTAAACCTAACCAAGTAGGTTTGTTGCCCAAACCTAAGGAGATTTCTGGCAGAAAGCCCCAAAGGCAAACTTCTCCCGTGGCGTTACATACTTCATGTTTGTTTTTCCGTTAATCTGTACATACCTAGAATGCATGCACAATTATCTCTTTGTTTCACTCCTCTACACTACTAGATAGATAGCACAGTCTCTGACTTTGGCAATCTTTATCACTGCAACTGGCTTTCGAAATTGGAATGGTGCTCTGTAGTTGCTGTTTTCCAATTCCCTCCGGCAGGTGGTTTGGCTTTAGCCCTCTATTGAATGTGTCAACCTTATAATTAATGCCCTTCTTCCCTCTCCACTCTCTCCTCTCCATTCTTCTCCTCTACCTCCACCATTGACCATACCTTGACCGAGTCTCGCCGGTAGTTCTATCCCCTGCTCCAAGGACATTGAGCCGGAGACAAAACGCAGCAGTGACTCAAGCCATGGGAGGAAAAATTGGCGGCGGAGCCACAATCCATCTCCTTTCAGTCATTTAGCCACAAAGCCGTGGAGAGGTCGGTCCTGCACCACCTCCTCGGTTATCTGTTTCCAATGCTTTATCAAAAGGGGGAGAATGGGCTTAGGAGGAGGAAGAGGAGGAGGAGGAGGAGGGGAGGGAGCAACGGAGATAGATTCTTAAAAGGCCACTGCCACGCTGCCTATCTACGAATAAACAAGAGGAGTTACAATCGATGCGAGGGGGGGAGGAAGGGACAGGCGTGGGGCAAAGGGTCCTTCTTGAAAGCTGTAATTAACGGAATACTTAAGCGGGAGTTATAGATTGGCGAAAAGCAGGAGGGCGTGTGCCAGTCTCGCCGAGGACGAGACAAAGGCACCGAGTGAGCACGTGATTGCGCACGGGCATGTGAGCCCGGGAGTGTGTGAAAGCTCGTGCGGATGCTGATCGGCGGCCAAGGCTTAGCTGAATTTGCCCGGGGTGAAGTTGAGAGGGCCCGGCGGAGTTTGGAGGGCAGCGGGATGGAACATGCTGGCCTCTCAGCGTGCCTTAGTGTCGGCCTAATTAAAGGCTGAGCCAAAGCAGCTCTCAACATTGTTGTTGTTGCTGCTGTTGTTTCTGTGTGCGAGCATGTGGATGTGCTCAAACAGAAAGTGTGTTTGTAAGCAAAACCTTTGCTCACATTTTTGTGCAATCTCGCCTCAAATGTTTTCAGAATCATCTTGTAGTGTGCTGTTTAGCTGTAAAATGAGAAAGTTTGCAGCCATGTTGAGATCAGTTGAGTAAATACCAAGCACCGCCCACCAAACTTTCTCATTTTACAGCTAAACAGCACACTACAAGATGTTTCTGAAAACATTTGAGGCGAGAAATAGGCATTACAGTAATAGACTATTATTCATATTTGATCAGCGCTGCCTAGTTTGACTGTTTGATCTGAGTTCGCAAGTGATTGACAGCGTTGAATGAACAGCCAATAGGAACGCTCTCTCTCTCTGAAATGACCTGTGATAGACCAAAGTCTCCTGTCGCAGGCTAGATGTCTAGTTTTCTCTCAGAACACTTGAATCACAATATGCTGAAAGGTTATTATGGAATTTTCGCCCAATGATGCCAAAGTATTCTGCCTACTGCTGCCTAAAATTTTCAAGAACATTTTCAAATTGATTAAATAGGCTTTATGCCCTGAGGAAGAGAGATGGCTCCCTGGAACGTGTTGTCATAACAAAACATTTTGGAGGAAAATCAAGTTGTCTTGCTGAGCTTTCAGTGAAATGTCATATTTCAAAGGACTGAGCACTTCTTCAGCGATCTGAATGAGACGGCTTTGTATAAGTGAAGCATTTAAAAAAGAATTATGTACTTTTTTCAAATCTATTTCTTTTCTTAAACATATATAAAGTAATATGCCCGTTCTAGAAATAAAGTCTAAATCATATCAAGTGACCACAGTTTTGGGGTCCTGACCCCAAGGCTGAGAAACTCTGCTCTATGTGTGTGTGGATTAGAGTCTGTGCCCACCTTTTTACTGGTGTGCAGATTTCAATGCGAGTGAGTAGGTGTATACCTCCAAGCTAAGCTGCCAAGTGTATCTTTCCCCTCTTTCTCCCTCTCTTTTTCCACCCTCTCTCTCTTTCTTCTCCTCCTCTCAATCTTTCATTCATATACCTCAACCCCACCCATACCGGGCGGCCCCAGTTGCTCGCCTTTGAAGATGTACTTAGCTGAACTGACGAGAAATTTAAAGCGAGCGACGGCGGCTTTCAACAGCTCATGAAAGGCAAAAGAAATCTGCCACTCTGTGTGAGTCAAATGGATGGGGGAATTGTTGCAGTGGCATGGGTAGCGGGGACGGGGACTATAGGCAAAAACCTCTGTACAAAGCTTACTTCAATCCCTCAGCCCGGGCTCGCGCACGTCTTGGCTCATATGGCGGCACGCATGAAAATGAGCGAACGCACAGGAAAAGACAAAGGAAGTCTCAGTCGGCAGAACCCCTGAGCTACCTTTGACAAAACGGGGAACCAAAAATGCATCATTCAAATATATTTTGGCATGTCTTCATTCAACTGTTATTTTTTTTTTCTCTCCTTGCCCCGGGACAACACATTGGCACAAAGCACAGGCTCTCAAAATTCGACACCAAATTGAGAAATTTATTCCAGTGCCCTCGGGAGTCAAGCTCGTTAAAACATATTACTGCTCCTGTCACATGGGGACCTACCTATAGGCACACAATCCATTTCTGTTAAAAAGAAAAAAAAACTGTAGATGCTCAGTGACCTACACACTTTAAAATATGTTGCAGTAGAAAGGCAAGGTGACAGGGCCCATTGTATAGTCTAGACATGAGCTCTTGTTTCATCAAAGGGAAGACATCAATCCGCGGGCTGAGCCAATAGGGCAACAGGTGCCACACTCACACAGAGCCTATCAGGATCTGACTTCATTTTCCTGCGCCGTTGGATATGAATACTGATAGGGGGGATGTGTTTGACTGTTCCATGGGAGGCATAAATAGCAGCACAGGCTATGCAAGAGGAGCAATAAATATATTTGAACTTCCATGCTGATGTATATACGCATTCAACACTACTTGCTTTGTGTGTAGATGGCCAAGGCAGTACGGTAATAGTCTCCTGTGTGGCGTTATGGACAAGAGGCATATGTTCGGTATTACATACAGTGGTGAGGCTGTTCACCTTGAGGTAACACAGCAGGCTGCAGGCGTAGAATAATAATATGTTGAATGTGATCTGCAACCAAAACCATTTACTTCAAATACGATAAAAAAAAAAAAGTAAGAAAACTACACTGCAGCTCTTTCAAGTCCATCATTCGTCCCCACCGGAACCCTGAGCCCCCGTGTACCGACACCATACGATATGAATCCCCTCTTCTTCAAAAAAATCTCACTCTTCAGCTTTACCAGCCTGCATTCTTGTTCGCATTTCAAAATCGCCTCTTATCAAAGCCTTTCTTATCTTGTGCACAACCTGGCTACCCCCAATTCCATCGCCGCACTTGACCCTGAGCTCCATCGAGGAGGCGGCAGATCCTCAGTGAGAGGTCTGAGGCTGATTCGAGTTGTGTGACGGGGCTGAATGGCGGAGAAGCAGCCTGAGGGTGATTGTCATGGTAGTTCAAGGTGAAGCGCTGTGGTCAAGCCGGCAGTGCAAAGGGCACACAAAGAGGTCACCAAGGCAGCTATGGCAGGATACCGTCCGTGGAAGTGGACTAGTTTGTGAAGCTTTTGTTTAATTTTCATTTGATTTGTTATTGTATCTTTTAGGAATGTCAAAGTTAACGCGATAGTAACGTGTTAACGCATATTTGTTTTAATGCCACTAATTTCTTTAATGCAATTATCAATCAATAGTAGTCGGGTCAGTTTTAAAGCTAGAGTAAAGATACTGGCATCATATGAAACTACAAAACCTAATGAATCCATTGGTATCAACCATGTCATACTAGGTCCCTTGACCTCTGACCTCCAGATATGTGAATGTAAATGGGTTCTATGGGTACCCACGAGTCTCCCCTTTACAGACATGCCCACTTTATGATAATCACATGCAGTTTTGGGCAAATCATAGTGAAGTCAGCACACTGACACACTGACAGCTGTTGTTGCCTGTTGGGCTGCAGTTCGCCATGTTATGATTTGAGCATATTTTTTATGCTAAATGCAGTACCTGTGAGGGTTTCTGGACAATATTTTCTGGATAATATTTGTTTTGTGTTGTTAATTGATTTCTGATAATAAATATATACATACATTTGTATAAAACAAGCATATCTGCCCACTCCCATGTTGATAAGAGTATTAATTACTTGACAAATCTCCCTTTAAGGTACATTCTGAACTGATAAAAAATGTGCGATTAATTTGTGATTAATTGTGATTAATCATGGACTACCATGTGATCAGTCGCGATTCAATATTTGAATTGATTGACAGCCCAAGTATCTTTTATGATAGAGGTACTGTAGTAGTAAGAGGATGATGGGACAGAAGTAGGCCACTGAAGCACTGAGCAGATTTTGGACTAGACTGACCGTTACAGTAGAACTGTCGCAACGCACAACACTCAACTTCCACTCATTATTCCGAGACACCCATGCACAACATGGATTACAAAAACTGTTCGAAAAAGCCAGGATATGACAATAATGGAATTTTAAATGAAAGAGATGTCAAGCAAGTGAGCTGGGATGAAAGACAGGACTGGAAGGCATCTTTCCGCCATAACCGAGCATGTATACATCTACTCAACGAGCAATCCTGACATCAAACATTGAAAGAAAGTGAAAACACCAAAGCTGTCTCAGGGAGAACATTTTGCTCTGTCAAATTTCACATTACCTTGATCAATTTAAACTCTCTCTTCCCCCCCCACCCCCCACCCCCCACCCCATCAAGCGCACCACAAGCACCCTGCCAGCGAGTACAATAGAAGTTCTTCAGACTGATGGCATTTCTATCGAGGCAGAGAGGCATTCACCGTTGCAAAAAAAAGGAGCTGTTGTCGAGATAGAGAAAGAAAAGGCTCGAGTTGGTGAGTGCCAGTGACTTAGCTCTGTGTGTGTGCGGCCGTGCATGGATATACAGGTGCATTTGTGCAGGTGCACGTTTGCATATGCAGGCTGCGAGTATAAATTTCATCCGGAGGCTCTCATGCTTATTCAGTTGGCTGTGTGTCCTTATGAAATAGCCCCGGGCAAATATTTACATTACAGTATGCTGATTGCTTCACTAATGGTCGGTGCGGAGTGCTCTATTGTGGCGAGATGAAGAGGCCAGCGAGGCGAGATACAGGGTTTCAGCATAGTAACTAAGGGCGGCAGGAGTGAGAGGGGTAGTGTTTGGAAATAAACTGTTAATGTGCCTGGCTGACAGGGGGAGAAAAAACACACAGAGAAATGGGAATATATGAAGCCTCACATCCCATTACACATCGCAATATTCTCTCACACAAATGTTCCCCACACAGGCCTCCCATGACTAACTGTCCTGCTCATTCCGGCCAGCTGCGTTTGTATGTAAAAATGGGTGAAAAAGCTTACTCATGGGGAGTAATTTGCACCGACATTACTGGTACAAAAAAAACATCAGTTGAATGCTAAAATATCCCCATTTTATCCCATCAAGATTGCTGCTGTTTGAGGCCTCTTCAGAATCTAATAAAAGATTTAGACAGTTATCTGAGCATGCAAAACCAAGCGGGAGAGATTAGACTAACAAACAAACTCCAAAGGAAACTCTTTATGCCGGTTTGTTTTTTTAGCATCCTTGCAACAGAACGTGATGGTAATCAGGCTTCAGTGAAAATGAGGGACGCCACAGTGCTTCTAAATATTTCTCTTTCTCTCTCAGATTGTGCTATCAGATGGTACTAAAGTATGTGTGTCTGGTCTGGAGGGCGGAGGAGCTTCAGCAGCAGGAGCCACAGTGAGTGGCTGGCTGTAGCCCCGTGTAGCACTGAGGGTCTTTTCTCATTATATGCTATCAGCGCTATCAGGTTTGGCTGCAAGGTATTTCACTTATCAGAGAGGAGGCCCAACAGGCTCCGCAGCTCCTTTATCACCAAACACTTTAATTGGATCTTTTAGCACTAATCTGCTGCCCCCAAAACACTGCCTGGGTTTTAATTAAACCAACGCCATTTCACTTAGGGCTCCTTGGAATGCCACATTTAACTCCACCGCAGCGCCACGGGGAGGTGACGCAACCTCCCCACCTCAAAAAAACATTTTATATTGCTCAATGTTTGCAAATAGCATGCAGAAATCCTTCACAGCACTGGAATCCATGTAAAGCTTGTGTTTAGAGGTTACAAACTGATGTGCCGGGGCTGTTCCAATGTGATGAATCAAGGTTTCTGTGCTGAGCCTGTGTCACCACCCTCCCGCAGGGGCGGCCTCATTCGGACGCCACTTCTACTAAGACGTCAAACAGCCCAATCGCCTCATCTCGACACTCCCTGGCTTCGATTAATACCAGGATTATTCAGCCAGAACGCGTCAACAACACTCATATTTCTCTCGGAGACAGGGATAAATGGATCATTCTCACGCTGCCGATAAATCAATAAAACATTACGCTGATGCAAAAAGAGTTCCCACGAGAAACGTGGCTCACCGACGTCGCTGTCTTGCCTCTGCCTATTTGTCTTTTTCATCTTGCTCGCTTTCACCAGGAGAAGAAGAAGCGTGTTGACAGGGGACGGGACAGAATAAAGTCATAAAAGGAGGAGGAGAGAGACGTTTGCTATTCCGTGGCTTTGTTCTGTCTATATGATGGAAGATTTCATCTCGACTACAGCCTGAATTCATTTGTTACACCCAGATGAGCTGAGCATCGTAAGCACCAATTAAAACTCCTGAGTGGTTGATCGAATGCTGAACAATGAACGGAGACTTGTCAGACCTGGAGGAAAAAGCTCACTATGCTGCGCCGTCGCCATTATCCAGGCTACATCACACTATAGAAAGGAGGAAGGACCCACTAATGCACCCTTGGGTGCAGAAATGAACCTGTACTGAGGCCTAGCGCTGACAGTGTATCCACTTGTGCAAGCCTAAGAGAGCTATAAGTCCAGGCCAATGAGGGTTTGACTATTTCCTCACTTACAACCACTTACAGCAGTCACATTGAATCAATGTCTGTGGATAGTTTGATTGGGCCAACCTCCCCCTCCCTCCCCAAAGTAAAACCGGTCTAGTATATTTCTAGAGCACGCTTTTCCCTGTGCGTTTCCTTCTACCCAACCACTTCTACTCTTTACTGCCCAAGGGTGCTCTTTACTTCTATTACACCATTTTAATTCTCTTTGATGATAGGCATCTAACACAGTGCCCTTAACCCTAATCTCTCTCTCTCTCTCTGCCTCCTCCTTTTCCCTCTTTGCAGTGGCATTGAGGCAGTCATTATCATGCATGACATGATGAGGGGGCTATAGTCGAGTAGGGGTGAGCATTTCTATGCATGCGCATGTACAGGGGAGATGTAAAGGTATGTGCATTTCCCTGTAGCGACGAATGCCAGGAGTGCGCTGGCGGTGGTAGTAGTCATTGTTTCAGTCGCCTAACTTCCTATCCAGCTTTTATTGTTGCAAATGAGCACAGCGAAAGCTATCAATGCCACCTGAGCGGCACCAGAAGGGACAGCAGACCCTAACACATTCCTGCAAGTCATTGATAAAACAATTATGTTATGTATGAAAGAGAATAATTCCATGGAGCATATTCATTGGAGCAGCATTATGTCACGCTCAGAGTGGGAAGGATCTCTGGAAACTAGTCAGACGGCTATATAGCTGTTGTGAAGTGGTTCAAACATTTGACTTGTGTACTCCAAGTGTTGACACAATCAAATGTGGATACATAAGTCTGTAAAGATTCCCAAAAGAATCCAAACAAAGGGATAGGCTACAGCAATGAATGGATGGATTGAAGATTACATCCACAATGTTGAAAGAAAGACCACCGGTGTTTTGCTATTTGACATTAGCTAAGTAAAGTTTGCAAGTAGCTAACTTATTAGCTAAAGTTGTCATAAAGAATCAGTGCCTTAGCTTGCAAGGTCGATTGTTGCCTTCAAAAGAGGTTGTGTTTTCACAAGATGAATCCATATGAACGCCACCCTCTGTGGAGAGTTTCTGAAAGCTCAGGATCACGAGTTGCGACGTGTTTGTTGACGTTGTCAGAAATGGTGGAGGCCATGGAAGCAAGTACACAAGTCAGATGTTTGGACCACTTCACCTTTGCTATATGGCTGTTTGACTAGTTTCCAGAGATCCTTCCCACCCTGAGTGGGACGTAAGAGCAAAATGGCCACCGTGTGAATATAGTCCATTAATGATGAATTTGAGCACTTTTTGGGGATTCTATATAAAAGTGCACACATGCTGCAGATGAGGGTTTTGCTGGGTGGTTATTGCACCATTTGAGAGCATTGGTATTCTGTTGGAACCGGTTTTCTGGATGTCTGCGGCCACTCCAGGGAAGAGGAGGCACGAGAGAGAGAAAGAGAAAGGGAGAATAAAGAGTCGGCTGCATTAAAAGTTTCGATGAGGACAGTGAAATAATGCTGAGGCAGAAACCGCAAAAAAATGAATTTGGATATGAAAAGCGATGGAGAGTATGGACAAGGAGAGAGGGAGACAGAATAATAAAAGGGAGAAAGAGAGTGGTACCAAAAGGCTTGCAGAAGGGATCTCCAGGAGTTACAGTCAAAAAAAAAAGGAGAAAACAAGGGTGACGGATAAAGAACCAAACAATCTTTGTCAAGACTTTTACACATTTCTCTCCAGTTCCTGCAATTCCCTCAGTAGGTTCCAATTCCCCCTCCAGCTTCCAGGCCACTATCTCCTACCTTTGTGTGTGTTGGACTGGCTCTCTGCCTAGCCAATTATGTCCTTGTGCTAGAGCCATCTCCCCGTCCCTGACCTTTACCGCCCAGCTCCCAGCAGACCGCCCTCCACTCGAACACTCTGTCTGAATGTCTGTCCCACTATCGCTCTCCGCTGGCCCACTAAAAAGAATTGAGGAGAAATGTACTTTCCTTTTTTCTTCATTTCACAGGAAACACTCCTAAAAACTTCTCCTTTCCTCAGTCTCTTTGCTTGCCAAGGTTTAGAAGGATTTGCTGCATCTACGCGCACTTGTTCATAACCACGTCTGCGCTACTGTCTACCATTTTGTCGCCGTGATCAAAGCTATTAACAGCTGTGGACATATTCACGTTTTGTAGGAGAATTTCTAGGGTGAAGACCAAATCACAATAAAATCATAATACGACTAGATCTGCCTATTACTTCCTGATGGCGTACCTCAGCGGGGCTCCACAATCCAATCAAACGCCAGATAATGAAAGCAAGGAAGCAATTTAAAACCTTGAGGGTCCTTCGAAAGCAAAAAAAAGGCAGCGAATCAAGCTGATCAGCCGATCCATACACCTTGCACTTTATCCTCTTTTCTTGTCTTTCTCTTCCTCTTGCCGGTTATATTTCTATTTTTTTTTTCCTGCCTCGGCTCTATCACTTTGTCCCTCTCACTGCAGGGCAGGATAATTAAAGTTCTTTGATGCTCTACCTCCCCAACTACTTCACAGGGATCGAGTTAATGGAAGTCACTGGCTTCTACCAGACCTTAGACTTTAAATTGAATGTCTCCACTCCATTTGAGAGCCGTGGGAAGATAAAAGGGCAAAGTGATAGGCTCTTTGCTTCCTGTTCATAGCGCTCGAACTAGACAACTCGAGACACTTTAATGGTCACTGCTCTGCGTCATATTCATGACAAATTAATATCAGTTGAATGGGAGTGCCGGCGACATGGGTGATTGTCTGAAGCGTGGCAGCGTGGGCACCGGTACACGGAAGAGTAAAATGGCTCCTCTGAGATTTTTCTGGTTTTGGCAGGAGAAACCATCTGTCTGCTCTCCTCCTTTCTCTCTAGCTCGTATCTCATCCAAACATTTCAGAAGATTCAAGGCTGCCAACAGAAATAAACAAAAAAATCAAAGGAATGGGGATGTCCGGGTGGCTCAAAGAGTGGTGCACTTTGAGAGTCCTGCACTGTGCCAAACACGTTTTTTGTGTTTTGTTACTTTCCATTTAGCTGTCTCCCTTCACTGTGTGCTGTTATCAGAAGCAACAAACTGCTGCTGTCTACTACAGAATACGCTCAGTTCTCAGGGCACAAATGATGTGGAAGTATTCGCGGTGCATACGGTACATAAACTACCCCTCTATTTGCACAACTCTGAAAGTTTTTTTTCTCTGTCACAATTGGAAACCAAAGGCTGTGGCAAAGCATGTGGCTTTGATGTATCCTTCAGCTTGAGGTGGAAACAGACACATACAGTATCTCCCCACACACATATATACTCATCAATTTATTCACCCACATACTTCAGTTGTGTGTAGCATCAAAGAGGCAGGCTGCTCGGTACCGACGCCTCATTGCTGATTAGTAAAGCTTGCTGCTATTAGTGTGGGAAGTGTCCGGTGTATGAAACGTACATACTGTGTTTCCTTGAGAGAGCTGAATGGCTAATCAGTAGCCTCTAATCTCTTTTTTTCCAATTCTATTTTTACTTTCCTGTGATGTCGAGGTTTCTGATGAGTCCTCGGCAGGATCAGAATAAATACGTGCCGTCAAGCCCTGGCTGTCTGTGTTTACAGGCTTGGTCTGCTGGAAAATACTCACTCCACAATAGACCTCATGGCTTGTTTGCACTCATTTTACAAATCAATGTCACAACAGAGATGTGGGTTAAGACCTCCACTTTGCTTTGGCACGGAGGTTTATGTGTTGTATTGTCTAAATATTACAGAAAGCATGGAAAGGTTGTTCTTTCTCCTGATGCATGTGTTGAACAAGTACAAAGAGTGTTGAAGTTCTGAATTGCAGTGGGAGGGGTGCATATGGATGTGTCGGTGTGTGTAAGAGTTTCTTTCTTTTTATGGGTGCATCCATACTGCCCGAGTCCCTGTGCGTATGGGTGGATGTGTACATGGAGAGGCTTTGAAGTGGATCCATGCTGGGGTGCATTCCGCATGGCAGGAGAATTGCTCCTGGCGATACCACGGCCAGGCAGCGCAGTGAAAACAAAACACACGAACAATACGGCACGTGGCACACACACACACAGTTGGAGGCAGTCGGAGACAAAGGAGCGACAGTATTCCATGAGACAGGAGAGTGCGCTGCGAAGCACCATACCTGCCAGCTCCTATCTAGTCTGCAGCATGCTGGAAACCAGACCTAACCAGACTCGCCAAGTTTGGTCTGGTAAAAAATATGGGATTTTTGATTCGGCACGTGTACGTACATCTCTCTGGTTTGACGTTCTCTTACATTGTGAAATATTACAGCCTTCAGTACTGACATTATGGGCTTGTTTCATCATCTACAGCAATGATTAAAGACCAGTGTGTAACATTTCAGGGGATCTCTAAGCAGAAATGGAATATAATATTCGTAACTATGTTTTAATTAGTGTACAATCACGTGAAACTACGAATTGTGTTTTTGTTAGCTCCGCCTTGTTTCTACAGTAGCCAAGAACGGACAAACCAAACACTGGCTCTAGAGAGAGTCTTCACGTTTTTACGTTACCTGAAGGCCACCGTAGTTCTCTGACACACTTGTTAAACTGTAGTAATGTGAGCCGCAGAGTGCAAAACCGTGGTACCGTCAGCCACCGTCTGACTTTGGTTGCTCCTAAAGTAGTGTAATTATGGTAAGGATGGCGCCTGAGCGAGGCAAACAGCGTAACCACGGTTTTATGGTGTCTTCAAATGGGGTCGTGTTTACCGTGTTCACGAGAAGAGCCCATATGAACGACCCCCTCTTGTGGTATTCACAACCTCGTAAGTGGAAAGTCTCTGAAAGCTCTGAGTTTACAAGTTGTGAAGTGTTTGTTGACGTTGTCAGAAATGGCGGAGGCAGTTAATTTTCCGGTGCATACCAAGTTAATATATTGTAATTTTAGTCATATATTGTTTTTCTTCATAATTTTATAATAGGTCTGAGGAAAATGTTGATACTCCCAACGGCCTCCTCTTTTTCCTCTGTCATTATGCTTTTGCATTTACTGTTTTATGTTAGCCACTTGCTAGCTTGCTAAATTGTTAACCAGACGGTAACATTAATATTGCCATTGCTTAGCAGCGGTGTTCCCACTTGAAGCATATTGTGTACACGACTTCCTATGTTGTAAACAGAAGCTCATGAGTTTCAATTGAAGGCCCCCTTACACTCAGCAGCTCACGTTTAGGCAGTCTTGGAAAGGGAGGAGTGAGCGGAGGGGTATTCAGTTGGTTGCAATCTGCAACCACATCACTAGATGCCATCAAAGCCAACGCACTGTGCCTTTAAAAGAACAAGAGTCATACCACAAAGAGTCCTAACAAATCAGACATACAGCACATGCCCACACTCCAACAAAGGTCAATACCATAATACCAGGCCGGGATCTTGGCCATAATGTCGACCAAAGGTCTGAACTTTTACAAAGCCTGCTGGACAACAGTCTTAACCCCTCAATAAAAAACACATCGGCTCACTGCGCTCATCTCCCGATGTGGCACAACGGGCCCCTTTACTTCATCAACAGCCGCCACGAGGATCAATACAGCACTTCAGCATTGATTCTGCATCCTGTGGTCAATGCCAACTCCAATAATCACATCTGTTCTCTCATCAATTACGCCTGTTCCACCACTGAAGGATAGATAACATGCTGTTTTTTCCATCAAGAATCGCTGCCCAGGACCAGCAACAATAACTCCTAAAGAGAAAGATAATGACGTGCGGTGTCTAATAATGTCCGCATCATTGTGATTGCAAACAAATCCAGATTGGTGTTGAATGAGGAATGGCTAAAATTGATGGATGGTATGGTAAAGCGCACATTTGGAAGAAGGTGAGAAAGTTCCGTCAAAGAGAAATACTGTTTCAAGGGAGCTTGGAACAGGACCATATATCACAATCGGTAATTGTGTTGGAGGCAAGTCAGTTTGTCCTGGCATTAAAGGAGACATATTTTGCTTTGTGTAAGGTCTGTTATTTGGTGAAGCAGAGAAAGCAGAGCAGCCTTTCTACGCCGAGAACATTAAGGTCAGCTGAAACATTAATTCACTCTACAGTATAAGTTATTCCAGCTTTAAACTCATACACACACATACATAAGCATGTGACATTTGAAGACTGCGACTGTTTTTGCCTGGACTGGCACTGATATGTACACTATGGCATTGCAGTGGGGGTGAATATCCGCTTCTCTTTCCTCTCCTCTAGTATAGAGCCCGATAAGCTCTGCTCCGGCTTGGCCAGATAGACAGAACGGGGGCTGAGGTTTTTTTTATTTTTTCTTCTTCTTCTTTTCTTTTTTTTCCTCTGCTGTGTGTCCTAGATGTCTGCACACAGTGGCAGCACCGCGTTAATTCGCTCAGACGCTGTCACGAATGCGGCTCAACGTAGCCCGAGCCTGCAACTTGGCATGAGGGTAGGAAAAGGAGAGAGAGAGAGTGTTTGGACTGAGGGCTGGATGTAGAGAAAAGCAGAGATAAGAGAGAGAATTAGACAAGAGATAAAGGGGGGAAAACAACACGATGGATAGACAAGGGATAGAGATAAAACAGAACAGGGGCTATTTATGAAAATGAATGGGCTCGGGATGTTGGTTTGTGGAATTAGCGGTGACAAATCATGCGTGGGCATCGGTGTTGAATTCCATTCAGGCGATACGTGGTCTCATGCTTAATGCCTATGGATCTGGGGAGAATGACACTGTATCAGGATAAGCCTGTCTCTCTCTGCTATGCTCAGAGATGTAATCTGTACTGTATGCTGCTTATTCTAAGGCCAGGTCTTTTTCATACAAGTCTCTTCAATGGAGAAGAAGAAAGTGAAATAAACAATGTGCTTCCTCTCCGTGAATTACAGAAGCACAATGCAGTATTGTGACTTGCTGGCTAGGTAGAGGCAGCTCGTTAGCTATATAGCTAGACACTTAGGTTGCTAGGCAGCCAGCTAGATATAGATATCTATATCTAGATACGATAGTGTCAATAATGGCTTTCACAACTCATATTGTTGTTATTACCAGGTATTATTAACACTATACAGCTATTTAGTATGGATTAGCACAAGTTCCATAAAATCATAAATACCTCAACTGCAGACAACCGACCTTTATTTAAAACAGGCATTTATTTAGAATTTCCCTGCTTTACGAGTACATTCTATAATATTTAAGTAAGATGCGTCCCTGTTTTCTGATTTGCTTCTGTTTTAATTTGCTGTTTGCTGTTAATGCAACCTCCAAACATACTTCATATTACCTGGTGTCTTAAATAAATCCCGTACATTTCCACAGCTATGATCAGTACAACAGCCAACAACAGTCAACGTTCTTTGTTCAAACATAAATACTGTTCTCATTCATTAATCATTTCCAATCGCTTCCACTTTGACATTTCTTCGATCGCTGTTTAGCTACAGCCAAATAACCTTGACACTTCCTGTAGAGATGTTTCACATTAAAAGCTTTTCAGCTGCCCAAAAGGCCCTGCCTTTCCTGGTACAGTAGGCCTCTAATTTGGGCTGTCAAAGTTAACGCAGTAATGCATTATCGCATTATCGCATTGACGCATTAACGCAACTTGCGATTTTTAGCTTACAGCGAACTGTGTTTTAAAGCTGGAGTGAAGTTACTGGCATCATATGAAACTAGAAAACCTAAGGAATCCAGTGGTACCAACCATGTCATACTGGCGAAGGAGGCTAAATAACGCTCCAAACTTACAAGACAAGGGGTCCCTTGACTTCTGACCTTAAGATATGTGAATCAAAATGGGTTCTATGGGTACCCACGAGTCTCCCCTTTACAGACATAGTCAAGTCAGCATACTAACACACTGACAGCTGTTGTTGCCTGTTGGGCTTGAGTTTGCCATGTTATGATTTGAGCATATTTTTAATGCTAAATGCAGTACCTGTGAGGGTTTCTGGACAATATTTGTCATTGTGTTGTGTTGTTAATTGATTTCTAATAATAAATAGACATATGCTTTCTTAAAACAAGCATATTTGCTCACTCCCATGTTGATAAGAGTATTAAATACTTGACAAATCTCCCTTAAAGGTACATTTTGAACAGATAAAAAATGTGCGATAAATTCATGATTAACTGTGGACAATCATGAGATTAATCACAATTAAATATTTCCATTGATTGACAGCCTTACTTTTATAGTGAAACAGTAAGTGTTGAGTGTCATTGATTGTAGCTTAACAGCGATTGGAAAAAACGTCAAAGTAGAAGCAAAAGTAAATGGTGAATGAAAACTTAAAGAAACTAAGCAGCAGATTGGTGAGTATGACAGAACTATGTTGCTGTACAGATAATATTAAGAAATCTAATTTTATGTCCTATAAAAGTGCAGGTATTTCCACTCCCCGTCAATAGTTTTACCTGACATTTATTGGCTTTATTTGTTTGTGCCAGCCAATATCATTAGAGATTGGAATATCAGCTTTTTGTTTTGAGAATTGACGGCAGATAGATAGCTAGAGAGAGTAGCTGGATGGAGATAGATAAACAGATGGATTGATTCTGTAATGCGGAAAGAAAGGGGAAAAGCGGACCTTTCTGTTGGAAAACAAAATCTGCTTAGTTTACAGTCAGCACTGATAAGGGCAGGCAGAGGTAAGAGTGGAATAAGGATCAAATGTGGTGGCTAGAGGACAGCCATAGAGAGGAGAAAATCAATTAGAGGGAGAGGAGGAGGGAAGAGAGAGGGGAGGAGGGAGGTTTTTGCATGTGTGTGTGATAGTATCATCAAGTTCACAGCACCGAATGAGGAGTTGAGTGATTTTATGTGAGTGATGGACAAGAAAGGTGGTGAGTCATATTCCTGTTGCAGATGATGCAGTAGCACCAGCAGCCGCAGCTGTGTGTTTGTTTGTATCCAGCGTGTGTGGACCTCACTAAAGACCTCTTTTCTTGGCTGCACACTTCATCTCATAAGTAGATTACAAGCACAAACATACATATTAGGAAAACAATTCAATCTGCTCTTCGCAAAAGAAAGGTATAGCACAAGCACATCAGACACTTATGGGCCGCAATAATCTCTCCACTTCTTATAAGCAGAGATAGAGACACACATACACACAAACACACACAGTCGGCACCAAGTAAGAGTCAGCATCTTCAGATAAAGAAGTAGATAATAGCTTGGCATGGTATCATTGCTGCGATTAATCCTTCGGCCTGCTTTCGAGCACTTGATAAATCAAATCAAGGAAACACCCACTCCCACCCACCCACACATACATACACTGACGCAGGCATGCGTGGAGTAATGAGCGTCTAATCAATCTAAGTCAGGCAGGGCGGCTGCAGTTTCATCCTGCTTGCGAGGCTGCGTTGCTCCTTGCTCTCTTCATTCTGACAAATATGGGACTTATATTGTTTACATCTACAGTGCCCAGGGGGGCTTTTGGGATCCATATGAATTATCCATATCCTCTAAGTGCCCTGTAAAACAGGATAAATCACAGGTTAAGACTTGCCTTTAAGTCTCACACGCTTATGTAAGACTGAAGTGAGGAAGAGGTCTGCCTACTTCTCGCTTTCCCTCATCATATCTCCATATTTAATTTCACCACTTTATTTTACACCCAGGATTGCAGCAAACATAAAAATACATATTACTGTGAAAGTACATGATTCTAAGCTGTGAGCATAGCTGGAGAAAGACAGCAGTTGTTTCCAAAGAGGCAGCTCTCTGCACAATAAACAAAAGGTCAAGGAGCGGGCAGACAAACACTCATGCCCCCTGACCTGCTCTTAAACCTGTGACCGACCATGGCACAATATCGCCCTTCAGAGAGCGCAAACGATCTCCAAGGGAGTGCTTGTGTTGTGCATTGGATGTGTGTGCAGTGGGGCTGGGAAGTGCAGTTGGGGTGGCAAAGCACTTGTAGCGTGTGCCGATGCATGCGTGTGCGTCCTCCCTGATGGACATTTATTTGCAAGTTTTGAGCAAATTTCCCAAAAAATGTTGGCAAATAAAATGAAAATCAGTGCCATCAAATACTTTAATGTCAAAAAATAATTAAGAGGACCTAACAAGGTTACATAATTAATTGAGCACCAGTAACTGCTGTTTTTAATCAGCCAGTATGGTGATTAAAGAGAGGTTGACATGCAACAAGGGTCTCCATCTGGACTCAAAACATGGAGATTGGGGTTATGTGCAGCCCCCAAGACACCTTTTTATTCTTTCATGTTGGAGCTTTTCCGGTTGAGTAATCAGAGGCGCGTGTACTAATGTCAAGGTGTATTCAAAGAAATCTTTTTTTGTTATGCTCTTTCCACCTGTAAAAATTGTTAAGCGATATTTAAAGAGGATCATAATGCTTATTTTAAGGTGCATACTTATATTTTAGGTCTGTACTAGAACATGTTTACATGCTTTAATGTTAAAAAAATGCATGTTTCTCTTACCAGTTGTGCTGCAGCACCTCTTTTCATCCTCTGTCTGAAACGCTCTGTTTATGTCCTGTACTATATAACACACTAAAGGAAAGCACAAAAGCATAATCTCTTCAAGGATTTTTTTTCACCAATAGTTGGCACCGTCATAGTAATTTGGTCTCTGTATGCACAACCTTCAGTAGAAAAGAAACAGGAATAAAAGTCTTGGCTATTCACTGAGGATTGTCTAAGATATGTGTCCATGACCATGTATCCAATGTTTTCCACAGCAGCACAAGCTGTGTGGCATTTTAAAACAGACAAGAAGGACTTCAGAATGGGAAAAGTACATTTGGTATGTTCCCTGTGTGACGTGTGAGCATGTTGAAGGAACAGTGTGTAACAATTAAGAGGATCTATTGGCAGAAATGTAATATAATATTAATAAGTATGTTTTCATTTCTGTATAATCAGCTTAAAATAAGAATCGTTGTGTTTTCGTTAGCTTAGAATGAGACGTAGATATTTATATCTACATAGATAGTGGGTCCTCTTTTCAGAACCGGCCGCCAGCTTTCATCAGCATCCCACAACGGACAAACCAAACACTGTTAACTTTTCCTGCTTGGGCTGGAGCCAATAACGTTACTCGCTCCGGAGTTAACCCCGGCGACTCCACTCAGCCGCCGGGAGACAAGACATGGGAAACCTCTGTTAGTCTTGAGAAGTTGCAGCATTTATACACATTCGCCGCCTCTCTTGCTTCAACACTCACTTCCCACGTACACACACACACACTCTACACTCTGCTATTCTCCAAATGACCTACGCTACTCCTACAACAACTGGCTCTAGATAGGGCCATTCTCGTGCCACCGAAGTTCTCCTACACGCATGGCACACGGCAGAGGTTTAAACTGGTTGCAATCTGCAACCTCACCACTATATGTCATTAAAATCCTAGACACTGCTCCTTTAAGTGTGTGTTCTGCTACTCTTCGTGTGTTTGCCATTCGTAATGCCCGTCCTCCAACAAGTTTTATACAGACTGTGCATGTCAAGGCACAATACATTCACGTCGAAGCGCCTTCATTGACCCGTCACCCTCGCCAATCAATTCTCCCTGCAGGTGTTCATTCATAGGCTCTGTCAAAATTGAGTTCACGCCGACTCGGTCTGTCTGCCGGCTTGCCTGCCTGTCTGTCTTCCTCTTTTTCTGGCTGGCCATGTGTCCACATTAGTGGTGCTAGCAAGATGATATCATGTTTCCTGGCTGGCCAGCGAGCCTCTTAGCCAACCCTGGCTGTCTGTTTGCTAAGGGACTGCAGGAAGTCCCAACGCAATATCCACTCAGTGCGTCTGGGCAAGCCCATTAGCTACTTTAGCCTGGACTAGAGTGGGTTGAAGAGGCTACCCCGATCTCTCTTTCTCTGTCTGCCTCTCTTTCTTTCACGTGAACACTCTCTCCATCTTCTTCTGACTTTATCCGCCACCTCTCTGCTTCTCTCTTTCGCTCTATCCATCTCTGGCTTATTCACTCTTTACATCCCCTTGCTTCGTTCTCCCCCTGCAATGTTTTGCACTCCCTTCTGCCGTGATAAACCACAGTGAAAGAGAAATACCGCATCGGAAACCTGGCAGAGCAAGAGATATTTATCCAGTCCTTGCAGGGCAAGATGGAGGGGATTACAAATATTATATTTGCTTGGCTGTAAACACATTTATCAGGGGATGAATTATCTGTTGGTTGTGTGTGTGTCTGTGTGTGTGCGTGTGTGTGTGTGTGTGTGTGTGTGTGTGTGCAAAAAAACATGTTTGTCTAGACGCTCGGTCCAAGCTCTGGAGTGCTGAGCAATAACAAAAATCACCTTTGACACGGTGCTATTGTCTAAACTCGCAAACGCACAAAGCGCTTTTACTACCATCTAATGCTTTACCCAAACAAATGTGGAGCAAACCCAGGTTAATTACTACTGAGGTACACTCGTATTGAAAGGAGGCCATTCATTTTGTTTCTTTTAAAATAACTCATTTTAACTGCGGCAAACTATACCAATAAACTATTAAGACAGCCCATTAACCCTAAGGTGAATACCAAAATAGCTGACATTACGAATAATTGTCCATAAAAGTGCTCCATCTTGCTGCCAATAGCTTCTCTTAGAGAATCAAGAATGAATCACTAGAGTGCTAATTACTGCCATGAGACGCATCCCAGAGAGAGGTGTGAGCGTGAGGGAGGGTTGATCCTTTATGTACTGTTTATAAATCATTCAGCTGGTCTCCTCAAGGTCACAGTCTCCAGTGCTAACAGATCCTATAATATCCCAGCAGCTTCAATGAAGCGAACCGGCCCGGGTGATTGACTGAGTCCCGTGATGCCACGTGACAAGTGCGGTAGATCCGAATAAGAAAATGGAGCACTTGAAAGGTGTTCTCAGTGTCTCGGGAACCTGTTGCGATGGAGACTATAATGAGCTCGGAGTGAAGTCACTAAAAGGCGGCGAGCGAACCCATCACTTAACCTCATGATGTCACAGTAGGTCCCGTCTAACGCGCTTCATGACCTCCGCAGGAAATCTTTGTTCCCGTCTAATCTGTGGCGGTTCCGTCACTGTCTCCATGGAGACGGACGTGACAAGAGAGGCACAGCCATTCGAACTAATTGGCTTTGGGATCAACACTAGAAAGAGGTAGCTGTTCTTCTACATCCACATTTGTGGAGTAATAGTAAAAAGGCTTAGGAAAAAAAAGAGTGAATTTTAAAAAATGGGTGAACATTAAAGAACATATAAAAAGGAATTAAATATCAATTGAATCCCTGCTCATCGGATTATTCATTTGCATCAAGGATGGGGCCACAATCAGTGGGGGTTTCTTCAAATGAATAATCATTTGATGGATAATTACGAGATGTGTTCAACTACTTCCTGTTGGAGCCATAGCCATAATTAGAAGAGCTAGAGAGCATAAATATAATTAATAAGCCGAGTGACCGAGTAGGGGGGAAGGGGAAGCAGGCAGCGAGTTTCTGGAGGATGAGCTTGCGAGGACAGACTTTCCTGGTTAATTTGCAGAGCAAGCAGATTTTGGGGGGTGAAAAAAAATACAGTGAAACAAAGTGTTCCGGAGAGAGAAAAAAAGATGTTTATCTATATGTTGTGAAAGAAAAGAAATATGAGCAAAGAGAGGAAGTCAGGGAGAGAGAGAGGAGAGGAAGGTAAAAAGTGAGGCTGTGAGCTGAGCAAGCATACAAGAGAAATAAAGGTCACGGTGAGAGGGAAATAGAGGAGAGGAGGCATTGCGATGTCACCGTCACCTCATTAATGATTTCAACTTTGTTTTTTTGCTTTTGTTTTGATTACATTCTCTCTCTGCTTCCCCTTTCCTCTCCTTTCCTCTCCTCACCGGCAGGCTGAGAAACAACCCTGTCTTCTCCATGATAAAATGCCTAAGCTTGTGAGGGCAAAAAGAGGGGCAGAGAAGGCAAAAACCTAAAATAACCACATAATTAAGCCCCCAAAACAGCTCTTCCTATCGATTTGTTGTCCAGAGCCTGAACAGGGAGCAGCACGAAAAGGAGGGCGAGAAGTCGAGCGAGGATGAAGAGGGAAGAAAGACGAGGGAGGAAATGTTTTCAAATGAGAACCCAGCTTGCCGTCTCTTTTTCTGAGACGCCGAGAAAAACACACAGTCCACAGGAACCTCCTCTCCTCCATCGCTCAACCACCTTACTCCATCATTCCTCACTCTATTTTTTTTCATTTAATTCTGCAGCCATTATGAATAGCCAGAGGGCGATATCATTTAAGTCTTCCAATGTGCTGTATAATGCCTGCACACACACACACACCTCATCAAGGTAGAGAGCAACACAAAGAGCACAATGCTCCCGGTTCATTGGAATAATTCATATACGTGCTGCATGTGGGACGTGTTATTATGCAGCCACCGCACCTGGACCAATACATTTTACAGGAGACGGAGGGGTCAAATACATTTTTCATAACTTCAGCTGTGACAACACAACCCGTTCCAGTATGTTGCCATGCTATCTCGGCAAGCTACTGAACCCGCTGAGGAGGAAAACGAATACTGGCATTTTAACTGCATTTTGAATTTGCAGTTATTTCTTTGCCCTTGCCTCCCTTGTATACTCTGGGGTAATAGTGACAATGTCTCAGTTTGCATTTTTCAATGGAAACATGTTCCACTGGCAGCCAAAGAGGTTTAGTGCAGTCACTTGTGGCTAATACTTTATATATTTTTTTCTTTTGGTTTCAATGGGAATATTTTATTCACAGAGGTCCAATTAGTAGAAAAACACAAGGAGAGGAAACTAATTGTAAATATACAAATGATTTGAAATTTGTTCTGTATAACAATTGCACTGAAAACAAGACCAAGGGCCATATTTCAATAGCGCAAGCGCAAAGTGGTACAGTAGGGCACACGAACTATGTGGGCTTCTCCAAGCACACCTGCTATTTTGGTTCATGTACGTGTAGCGGTGCAAAGTGCAAAAGGGAAGTGGTGGTGAGGTGGAATATAGATCGGAGGGTGTGGTAATAAATATGCTCTCAGCCAGTTACACTACTCGTCTCATTGTTCTGAAACCGCTGAGCCAATCACAGTGACGGATGACATCGAAAGCTCAACAAATGAAGAGAGTGTGATGTCTATTCTCAGCCAACCAACCTCTCAAGGTCAGGAAAACGGTCGTAGCGTTGGTTGTTGCGCCGCCACCAAAACAGAGCCCTAAGAGTCTTCAGCCATGCTAACGGCTTTATGAGGTCGTATTTAGGCACAGTGGTGCCTTAAGATAGATGTAATAACATGTAATAACATGCATTACAAAGACATCGCTAGCACAGTGATGATTTATTATTTTTATTATCTTATTAAGGGTATAATGCAGAACAAAACATGCAAGTATGATAAACTTGCATTTGCAATAGAGCTTATTTTCTGCAATAATCCAAAATCCAACTGAAAAATCCCATTGGCTTTTTTGTCGAGGGAACCAGTGCGATGATAATGGCCTACAAAAATATGCCATTGCTGCACTACTCTATTTCAGTTTGGACCAAAGCGGCGGACTGACTGACAGATAAACGTTGCCATCCATACAGCCCTTCCGCTGGCATGACTAAACTAATTGGACAGAGAATATGGCTACAACATAAATAAGTCAACATGTTTCCTGTGCACATTACTGATAGTAAGGTAGTGCTTCCATCCTACATGAGATACTTGAAGTGAGCACATCATATATTTATAGAAATATTTACCAAACCGGTCTTTGAATACTCTTTGATCCAAAGGCTTCAATAGATTCCATTTTGCATTAGAATTTGTTCGCCTTCTTTTCAATTATTCTTCCAGCAGTGAGAAGAAGCCATTCTTCAGTTAAACTAAGCGCCAGTACCGCCACTCTTCCCTCACACTGTGTCGAGGGCCCGAGGAAGAAAAACAGCAGACTCAAACTCAAAATGTCAATCCTTTGATAATTTGCGAGAGAAAAGAAGGATTTGATGCAGCCTGTATTGAAATCGCAGAGCCGAAGCTTACCTCAGAGAAAAATACGACAGTATCTTTTGCTTCCCTTCCTCCCTCCATTTTAACCTTCTCAAGACTTACAGTACAGCGCGGGTCCATTCTATGTGGAAGATGGTGTTGCCAAAGCCACTCGCTTCAAGGTGATCCCGCATCAAACGACTGCCACACGCGCATGCACGCACAGGCAAATGGCACACACACACTCTCTTTTATTCTCCTTAAGTGCTAAGGGCAAAGCTTCAAAGCAGGTCAAACCACTCTCACAGTTGTTATTCAGTTGACTCATTCACTTTTAAACAATGGCTGCTCAATTTATAGCAAAGCGATTATGCTTTTACTATCACTCATAGTGCACCTTCTGTCTATATATTCCATGAACGCTAGTACGTGAAGCATGATACACATGATCTGGAATTGCCAAATATTACTTTTATGCATACAGTATGTTTGTGATGTTTGTAAGGGATAATACCCAACGTGGTGTCCATTATCAGGAATGATGTGGAGGCCATTAATTCTTGATAATGGACACCTTGAAGGGCATTATTCCGCTTATACCTTGGTCACTTGCCAAAGAAAAAATAAACAAGACTGTTAATTTATATTTTCATGTGTTTTGCAACCAAAATCTTACGTTTTTCACATACCATGACTCCGATTCCCTGGCAACACCTGAGGGTTTGCTAATACCTGGAACAATCATTACCATCCCATAAGGTATCCTATGCAATAGAAACATTTTTCACTGGTCCGTTCAGCTCATGGAGCCCTTTGGCTCGGCTTTGCTAGCAAGATTCAAAGTCAATACCATTGCGTACAATTGAAAAACAGTAAATATTATTTGACAGTATGTTTAACAGCAAGACTAGGTAGCTATCTAGCCATGTCCCCAAATCAATATCAAGATATCACAAACAAGCAGGAGGCCATGTGCACTGTCGGCTGCAGCCTGAAGTCACAAGTTGGATAGTGTATGGGATGTGAGACGATCGCTTACGTGATACGGAGTATCAGTAAGTTCAGAGGGGCAGTGTAACCATAGACTGCATAAAATATGGAGGTAGTCTACGTGACGTCACCCCATAGGTTTCTGAAGATCCATTGTGAAGCTCCGACAGTCGCCATCTTGGCAGTGACGATAGAGCCTAACTCCCGATTAATCAAAAAATGTACCCGGGTGACGTAGCAGAACAGACAGCTAGCGACTTGGTACGGCACCCACCTATCACTCAAAGCTATTCACCCCTCCGTAAAGTTGTCATGAACAAGGAAATTAGCTATAGAAACCAAACCCGTTTTTTTGTACCAGGCTGTAAACATGTTTATATCTGCTATAAAGTTGGGCATTTTAACATGGGGCTCTATGGGGATTGACTTGCTTTTGGAGTCAGCCTCAAGTGGCCATTTGAGGAACTGCAGTGTTTGGCACTTCCACGTTAGCTTAATTTCTCAGCACCACAAATTGCCGCTTGAGTGTAACTTAGTTCTTGCAGCTGGTGTGTTACAGTCGCCACCCTGTGGTGTTCAGATGATGGGGCACTGAAGGACTTATGTTACCCTCAGTGTTGTAAATAAGATGTACCGATTTTTGAACAGCTAGTTTCCCTGTAACTACTTAGTAGGAGTCCATTATCAGGAATGAATGGACACCCTGCAGCCAATCAGAATCGAGTATTCTCCCAGACCATGGTATAATAAGGAAATACTCCTCTGTGGGTGCTTTAAGTGATTCCATGTCATACAGCGTGGCCATTACTGCCAATCTACAGTAGCAGATGATTTTTTTGTCGAACTTAAGTACTGAATAATTGATATAATGGCTCAGTTGTGAGCATTGCAACTTGACTTCAAGCTGCTACAGGGAGCATGCAATATACTCAATATTGTTCATGTCAATTCAGTTCAATTCAAAAACACACAACCAAAAATACATATCCCCAAGCATATGCACTCATACTGGCGCTTATGATGAAATGGTGAAATCACCAGAGAATTGGACGTGCTGTGTGTCAAATCACAGCAAAAAGGAATCTTTCAAACATCTAGGGAATTATGGAAATGGTTTAATGAAATAAAACATATGTAGGAACTTGTCACTGAGCTCTTTCTGTCCCTGAACCTTTCTCAGAACAACTAATGAAATACTGCCCATTGAAAGAGTGTTTTATTTTCTGTTTGGTGATAAATAAAAAAATAATACCAAAATAAATTGCTATTGGATATTCATGCCCATGGCGGCCTGAACACACTCCCTTATTTATGAATACCTCCGCTCTGTTTTGCCCTAACAGAAAGGATCATTCCTAGTCACTGCCTCTAATTAAGAGTTTACATACGCAGAGGGTGTAAGTCCCGAGTGTGTGTGTGTGTCTGTTAAGGTGTGTTAACGTATACATAAAGTATGTATGCATATATCATGCATCCATGTGTTGAGACGTGTGTACACATACTGTACTGTAGAAGCCTGCATTAGCAAGTATCTGTTGTGTTTGTATGTTTTCGTCCAAGGTCTCCTCTGAATCTGTAATTACACTCACGCCAAATACCAGGGTCAGACTGTGGCTGCTGAATTGTTAATGAGCAAAACACACACACACGCACACACACACACACACACACACAGACGTGTATACACAATAACAAGCCTTCTAATCTCCAGATTTTTATCCTCGCCTCTTATCTCGCTCTGCACTGAGTCACCACATTCTGCATGCAAATTTACACAAAAGTCAACCAGAACCGATCCAAACTAACTTATGTACAGTAGAGTTATAAAACTCACTGTAATGTTGCTGATAACATAAGAGCTTCTAGTGCTGCTTATAGTGTGTTACTATATAAAATATAGTGTGGACAAGAAGATATCGACCAGATTCAAGAGTCTAGAACACAAATTTTAAATGAATCAAAGTGAAATAATGCCATATGTGTAACAAACAGGATACAAATTCAAAGTAAAATAAAGAGATAGAAACCTGTAAAAGCATAAATCAATGAGCCTATTGCTTTCTGGTACACAGCAGCATGCATCATACCTACGGCTTTTTAAATGGCTGCCACCCAGTCCCTGCCCAGACTATCGCACTTTGTATGGTTTGCACATTCCACATTAGTAATGCAGATCCTCTCTCTCTCTCTCTCTCTCTCTCTCTGCCTGTCAGGCTCATCTGCTCCAAAAGCCCTCAACGTGCTAAAAATGAGCCCTCGATGTGTTAAAAGGAGTCAAGCACGGACCTGGCTCAAATTTATTTTTCAAACAGATTCGATCCCCCCGCAGGGATTGATTGATCTAGGGTGACACAAAGGCACCGGCTGGATGATTGTCCCAAATGCTGCAAATGCAGAATAAAGCAAAGGATCCTTGAATTTTTCCCCAGGCATCTTTTGCATTATGTTAAAAAATGTTCAGTGGTATTTCATTTAAACATTATAAACCGAGCAGTATTAAAGCCAGCTTATGAAATAGTGAACCTTGGTTTACACATGGTCATTTGTTAATAATTCCATTATATAATAAATGATTCTGCTGTCACTTTTCATCATAAAGACATGACATATTTAAAAATAAATGTCTATCTAAGCAAATCTGTGTAATTTACTCTAATTTAAAATATATATATATATTGATCCTGTCTATCATCCTGTCTTTACTACATGCTTCTACGCTCATAGTAACTGTCTACTCTGTATTTAAAAGCCATTCACTGAAGGCCAAGTAATTACAGAACAGCCACAAAAGATCTTAATAATGAAACAAACCCTATAAAGATGTATAAATTCTTAAAATAACCACCACTTAATGATGCGGTGGTAATATAAAAGCTGTGAAAATCATCCACTTTATACTGTTAGAGAAATTAAAGATCCCTCTCCTGATGTCTGTGTCGCAGATAATGGTGCAAATACATCACATTAAGTACCTATAAAACAAAAGTCAATATTGAAAAAGGCATTTGACCACCGGTGCTAATTCCCCCTGCTGGATGTGTACATTCAGTTTGCTGAGAGGACAAGCTTGTGCTGCTGTTAGAGAAGATAACAGATGCATGGATGGAATCCTTCATGGACGTTTAAACAGGGGCTGTTAAATTTTGAAGGCAACTTGAAAAAGCCAGATGCCATAGTGCACCTTATCGTACAGAGCATGTATGAGGACAGACCTCATTGATAAAAGTGAGGATTGGTGCCACACTTATTAAAAGATGAAGAGAACCACCGTCCAGTTCTTCACTATCAATCATCAATTACAAGAGCATTAAACCAGGTGGGATCAAGGCAATTCAGAGTCGCCGCCTGCTCCTCGGCTGATAGAGTCACTGTGGGTGTTTTGCTTGTCAGTGCCTTTCACTGACAATTAAACCTATAATCTCATAAACGATATACAGCTCCATGATGCAGAGCTGCTGTCAACTATCATTATCTCTCCATGCTGTGGTGGAAGGAAGAGTGAGAGGGAGAGCGAGGAAGAAAGACAAAGACAGAAGAGGGACAGTGGGAGGGAGGAAATGAGCGAGTCAGTAATAGATAGAGAAGAAGGAAAAAAATGATAGAGAGTTGTCTACGGATGGGCTCCTTTTCACTCTGATCATTCATGATGATAAATGGACGGAGAGGAGGGTGAGAGAGGTTGGTGACAGGACTCACCGTGGCCGCCTCGTAGCGAGGCCGGAGAGCGGTATATGGACACAGGTGGCTGGTGGTGCCTGGGCCCCTGAGGGTGATCGGGCCGGGGCAGGTTAGGGGGCGGGGGGGCTCCGTGGGTAGGGGACAGGAGATGGAGGTCTGAGGATGAGGGGGAGCCCCACGCATAGCCCAGCACCATCCATCCCACTGCAAGAAGCAACATCCAGAACAGCTGGCCCACCTGGGGCTTTCCTTTGGGGAGCATGGCTCACGCCCCCCCCTACCCTTCTGGATATTTAAAAGAGAGTAAAACAGATGTGCAAGGACCTCAGAAAAAGTGACCTTCCCGTAGCCAGGACACGGCGACAAACTCCATAGCAGAGAGAAATCAACACAAGCTCCTTATCAACGTAGGATCCGGCAGTTTCCCGTCCAAACAAAAACGCGGCTCGGGCTCGCCTCTCGAACGCCGCTTCGTCACGAAGGCGGCAGATCTCCCGCTGCTCTTCGTTTGCTCGCTGGCTCTTTGAACCAGAATCCAATAAGTCTTTACTTTCTGTTCTCGGCAGGATCACCCCGTGGCTGCTCCCTTTGATGGCCACGAAGTGTGCTTGTGTGTGCGTGCGTGTGAGAAAACTAGCGAGATTGTGCATGCACGCTTTCGTGGGCGACACCTGGAATGTGTCCCTGTGCGCCCTTCTTCACCTGCAGGCGCAGAGTGAGTGACAGGAGCAGGGGAAGAACCTGCGCTGCAGCCCTCTGCCCGGTCGCTCCACTTCGTTCTGCTCTGCACAGCTCCGCTCTGTCAAGCCACAGATAATGCACAGCCTCGGCTATGAGACCGAGGAGGAGGGAGAGACGGAGGGGAGGGAACGACAGAGAGACGAGAAGCTCCACACACACCGGCACGGACAAACTATCAGCTCTCTATCGTCTCAGCAGAAACGCACTTCCTTCTCCCCTCACAGAGAATCTCAACGCGAGGTGAAGATCCCGACTCTCTCCGTCTTTAAGTTTGCATCAAATATTTCTCTGACTTTTCTTTCCTCTTCTTTTCTTTTGCTTATGTCCCTGGAGAAGTGAGGTGGTCTGGCTTGTTAACCCAGGGAGACCCAGACTGATAGTTCATTGTATTACTCCACAGGAAAAAAAAGAGACAGATTTGCAGACAGATAAAGAGAGAGAAAAAGCCAGGGAGAAAGAAGAGGATGAGAAAATGAGAAACTGCTGGGAGGGAGCGAGATGGAGGGGTGAAAGGGGAGTGAGCGAGGAGGGGAGAGCGGGAGAAAGAGAGAGCGGAGGAGAGAGAGAGCGGGCTCAGGTGAAACTAAGCGAAGATGATGGGACGGAGGAAGGGAGGCAGAGGAGGGGAGGGGAGGGGAAGGGGGAGGGGAGAAGCGGCAAGTGGGCCAGCCTATGCAAATCCTCCCTGAGCAGCGAGCAAATCAGGGAGGCAGGCAGCCACTGCAGAGGAGTGGGCTGCCTTTAGTCACAGGGAGAGGAGATGTGAGGGAGGGAAGAGAGTGAGGGAATGAACAGCAGAGAAAGGGGGGAAAAAAATGAGAGAGTGAGGGTAGAAATTGAAAGGGATGTATAATAGCAGCGCTACAACAGCGTCTGGTATTCCTGGCATCACATTTTCGAAACCAGCTCGGGGGTAACGTGGTGTCACTTTCCCTGCAACAGCATGTGACCTCCTCTCCGTCTATGTTTTGATGCTTCTGAAAGCCTATTGAAGCCAAACCACTGAACTAAAAAAAAAAAAAAATGCATTATGCACACGGCAACAGATTTAGTGAATTTCAAAAAGGGTGAAATCTCTCCCCACTCAAATAGAAGAAAGACTTCCAGTCCCTGTTCTGTCAGTTTTTTTTTAGTTTTCTGAAGGGGGTTTTGTCTGCAGGCCTTGGGAGAAATAAACACTCAACGCCAAACTGCATTTTAATCATCAGAACATAATTTGATTTGACACCAGTGTTCAGTATTTGGCTGCTGACCTTCTGGATCAACACTGAGATATTCCACAAGAGGAATCCATGTGCACAGGGTGGTGGTGGTGGTGGTGGTGGTGATGCCATTGTGCTGTAAAGTGAGGCAAAACTTCTCAAAAGCGTGACTCATTGTTGGCTTTGAGGAAGCACTCTGTGCAGAGCCACTTCGCAGCTCCAGCTTTACTCTGTTTCTTTGCATTTGTCAAGATGTCCCTTCCTATTTTTTTAATTTAGGAGGAATCCTTATCTGAGACACCCGGGGGCGCAATTATTGCACCGCTTGTTGTGAGCAGAGAACACACAGATAATGTTTCATGGGTAAATGAACGACAGAAGAGAGGGGACATTCTGACAGCCATTGATCCATGTAAAAAGGAGGCAGCGGTCGGGATCAGAGTATATCAACGCCGTGGAATAAATATCATGACCGAACTAAAGGAGTGTGGTGTAAATATCTATATTACTACTGTACTCATGGTAAATGGTAAATGGACTAGTCTTCCAACCACTCAAAGCGCTTTACACTACATGTCAGCATTCACACACACCTTCATACACTGATGACAGAGGCTGCCACACAAGGTGCCAACCTGCCCATCAGGATCTAATCTAAATACTCCTTCGGGAGTAAATTGGGCTTAAGTGTCTTGCTCAAGGACACTTCAACATGTGGACTGGAGGAGACGGGGATCAAACCACCGACCTTCCGATTGGTGGATGTAAGACCCACTCTACCTCTGAGCCACAGCCGCCCTCTACCACTCATACCACTAAGAATAACACTCGCAGACTTAAAGGGTCAGTTCACCCGTATGACAAACAAAAACATCACACATCTTTCCTCCACAGTATCTAAACATATAGTTTCATTTGTCAAGGTTATGAAATTTCCACCTATTCCCCAATATAATGGAGGTGAATGAAATTTTGTTTTTGTTACTCACAGCATAGAAACATTTTAAATTCAAAAGAAACGGTGTTCCCTATAATCTAGATAACCCACAGATCTTGCCGTCAACATTTTTCGGAGGGAATAGTTCTTTGGCGGAAAGTAGTTCCACTATGTACAAACTAGCTGCATGGCTTGAAACCACAAGCGTTAAAGGGATAGTTTGGGTGTTTTAAAATGGGGTTGTATGAGGTGCTTATGCACAGTAGGTGTATTACCTACAGTAGATGACGGTCGGCGTGCCCCCAGCATCGAGAAACCGAGAGAAGCACCGGTACCTAGCTATTATTAACTAGGAGTGTAACCTTCAAAAACACAGCTGATCTGCTTTATCAACGGTGAAGTCATTCAATTTGGATTCAAATGGGGCTAGATCCTGATTGGTGCAGGCTCCGTGGCGTCATGTTTTCCCAACCACTTCAAACCAGCGAGAAAAGCACAGAAAATAACCACAAATACGAAAATCTCTAATGTGAAACATTCAAAGCTGTTCTAACCTTGGCAGAACACAATGTTCGTGAACTGCAGGACCCTCATAGTCACTCATAGTAAGAAGCTGATTGAAAGAAATCTGCTATCAGGGTCTTTAACATTATGTCACACTGCAGATGAGCAGCAGATTGAATCGTCTTTTACTACATTATTTCAGCTCTTTTTTTTCTCCTATGCATCTTTAGTCATCACAGCTATATTTTTCTTGAGTTGTACTTTCGGTTCTGAACTAGTGGCGCGGAGCAGATTGAGATTCAACAAGACTACAGCCTTTGTTAAATACTGTATATCACCATGAGAGCACTGTCTGGGCTAAATATATCATCACAATGAAAATTGAATTTGCATGCAATTTTACTGAGGATCATCAACTTACTACTTCTTTAGTGAGCAGATTCTTTCATTTTCACTGTGAAGACGCTGCTCGAGTTATAAAGCTCTGCTGAAGCTCTGTTTGCATGTCTGCTCTCTGGGCAGGCCGTCATTCTCATGCTGAGAGTCTGATCTTTCATGAAGAGAACATAACAAAAGCTGACAAGCCAAGAAAGAGATGCGTCATCTCTGACATTTCATCCCAATTATCTGCCCATGTCAATCTTTTTTGGAAGTGCGATGAAAAGATGCAGAAATATTTCATCATTATCTGACTGTTATATTCTGCAGACCATGTTTTAACTATTTTAATTTGTCACTTACACCAGTGGTTCCCAGCCTGGGGTCTGGGCCCCCCTAAGGGCGCCAATGATCACAGGGGGATTTGTCTGCTCTGAGTTTGCCAAAACTTGATTTGCTCATGTATAACTAAAATCATACTGCCGCCTCACAGCAAGAGGGTCGCAGGTTCAAACCCGGCTTGGGGCACTTTTGTGTGGACTTTTGCATGTTCCCGTGTTAGCGTGGGTTTTCTAAACTAAAATTATAATAACATAATTACTGGATAATTTATATAAAAGTTTGGATATAAAACTATTTAAAAAGATATATTTTTTTGCTAATTAGTAGCAAAGTCTAAGAAAATATTCAGTTTCATTTGCTCTCCTGCTTGACTCACTTGTATTAAATGGGCCGTCTAACCATAAATTCCATTTATTTAAGCACCATAACAAAAAATCTAATTTGGCACTAACACTATTGTAGTAAATTAATGAAGTCGTTACAAAAAAAAAGATAATTTGTATCTGTATTCACCTGGCGAATTCGTCAAGACGTCATCACTTTATTTATGTTGACGAAACTAACGAGTTCTATTCATTAAAGAAAGTCGATGTAACAAAGAAAATACAAATTTAATGCACTGAATTAAGCTATTCAAATTGAGGTTTTTGCTCGAGGATTTATAATTTGTTTTAGGGTGACGCGCTCAGCTTTTCTTAAATACAAGTAGGGGGGGCTTTTGGGAACCACTGGCTTATATCTTCATGAAAAACTGAGATCTTGTCATATATGTCACATATGCAAATCATCCTCTCCCACATCAAGTTATGACTCCCTCCTCTAATGGAGTGATAGAGTCTGACAGTTACATTTTTAAAATTGAATTGAAACTTCATCGAGTAGTGCTTCATCTCAGTTACATTATGGCATGATTTTATCTATTTGATTTTTTGTCTTTGCTTCATACAGCCTTCAAGTTAATTTCACAAATGCTAATGCCGGGTAATAAGCTGCACTACTTATGTCTAGAAGAATCATATTTCTGTTTCTCTTTAGTGGAGAATATAGTCAGGCAGGAGCAGGGAATGACTCACGACGTATAGAGTATTCTCATATTTATGAATAAAAAGCATCTGGTTGGGGACAAAAGACACTCACAGATTTGAATTTCCTCTCTACACCTCCGCGCACATATGCCATGTTGGCATATACAATAGAAGAAAGCAATATATCACCTTGATCATTACCCTCTCTCCCTTACAGCTAAAGTGGACCATCCAGAAAGTAGTTATTCTCTTTATAGCGCAGTACAAGAGAGTTTGCATTTGATCCGCAATCTTGTTCAAATGGCCCATCGGGGTGCTCGGCCTTTCAACAGGGAATCATGCTGCAGATGGAGGCTCTCGCTTCGTGTGCGCGCCAGCCACAACGGCCGCCTCGGCAACCAGACTGCTTCTTCTTCCTCATTTGCATACATACACTCATGCATAAGCAAACAAGCCACCTGTACAGCTCACACATCACACAACCTGATCTTCTAGAGCGGAGCCACACCCGATGAGTCTGGAAACGCTGCGTCTTTCCTCTCCAAACTAGTCAACCAATAAGGATCTTGGGAGCGTGCGAGTCTCACGCTGACTCGGTAATGAACCCTCATCAGGATCAGGGCTAATTAGTGTTTTACATTCTGATTTCTCTGTGGTGTCTCTCTGTGACAAATGAAGTCTGCTCTGCCTGCCCCTGCACACGGGCAAATGGAGCGCAAAAACATCTTAATGTCACAGAAGAGTGGGGACACACAGGAAATGAGGATAAAAAACTCTTAACTCTATTAACCTCCTGATTCATAGCTGAAGACTAGCAGCCCAAAACAAGGCATTCACCCTTTTATGTATGATGAATGGCAGCCTAACCTGACATATTGATGGCTGTGTTGAATGCAAAACTTGGTAGAGATCACAGGTAGAGCTGCAATCGATTAATTTTCAACAATTAGAAACTATTTTGATAATTGATTAATTGGTTTGAGTAATATTTTAAGAAAAAAAAGTAAAAATTCTCTGATTCCAGCTTCTTAAATGTGAATATTTTCTGATTTCTTTACTCCTCTATGACGGTAAACTGAATATCTTTGAGTTGTGGACAAAACAAGACATTGGAGGACTTCATCTTGGGCTTTGGGAAACAACAATTTCCACCATTTTCTGACATTTTATTGACCAAACAACTAATCGATTAATCAAGAAAATAAGCGACAATTTAATCAACAATGAAAATAATCGTTGGTTACAGGCAGCCCTAATTTTTTGGTAGGATTGCTGGTAACAATTATTTTCATTTTAAATTAATTTGTCATTTTTTTTTGATGAATCAATTGATTCATTAATTAACAAAATGTCAAAAACTAATAAACTAATTATCCAGAACCCAATGTGACTTAGTCAGTTCGCCTGTGTTGTCTCACCAATGGTTCAAAAATCCAATTATATTCAATTTACAATGTTATAAAACAGAGAAAAGAAGTAATTCCACATGAAATAGAAGCTGGAACCGGCAAATATTTGACATTTTTATTTGATAAAAGATTTTAATTAGCCAATTATCAAAACTGCCGTTTAATTTTCTGTCTGTTGTGTTGTTTCATTAATTATTAGCATTTTGGAGAAAATAATTTAATATTTTCATACAGTATTACAAAGTAAAAGTGCATACGCTTGAAACACAATGAGAGTTCCTGTTGGTTACAAGTCAATGATTCACAAATTTGACCTTCTTCAGAGTTCTCATTGAAAGTCAGATAAAAGCTTATTTTGTTGTTAGCGTCCCTGAACTATGATTGTCAAGAGGAAGGCAAATCCATTGGGCCGCTCCCAAGGTCAATCCAATGTTTTCCAAGTTTCCTCCATTAAGTCTGAAATAACAGCTGAAGAGTGGTGTTTCAACATCCATGCACCCACATGCTCCAAACTTCTGCTAGTTTGAAGTGACTGGCTTTAAAAGGGGAATTGGCAGAGGACAAAGAGTGTTGCCGGGTACTTGGAGCATCACAGCATGGCACAGGAGACACACGACGCACTCCCCGGTGAAAACATGACGGCGACAACAATATCGACAGCAATACAGCAAACAGCATTTGAAGCTGTCTTTCAAATCGGCTTTGCTTCTCCTCACCAAACTGCGAACGCATGAGTGTGTGTTTGGAGAGCTGTTGTTTTATCTGCTACTCAGCGGTTCACATGGGCCACTGCTGTTAATCCTTTGTGCTTCCAAGTCCGAGGCATTGAGCTGCATCATTTCTAGCACAGACATCAACCCATTATTTTTTAAAACATGCTACTCATCCATACTTGGACTAATAGAATAACAGTCAAAATCTAAAGCCGCATTAGCAGCCCCTAGAGGCTGCAATGTTTGTTACAACCCACGATACAAAAGTGTCAGACGGCGCAAAAAACATACTTTCGCTTCTCTTGCAAACTCATTATTAAGTAGTGCGATCAAATGGAAAATCTGTACTGAGGATGGAGCTAGAGGAAAGGCAGTAGGGTAATTAGTATCCCCTTGGGAATACAATTTTCATAGCAATTTGCCGGTTTCATAACAAAATATCTAATGTGCAACGCTGACCTTTTTGGCCCGACGGTAACACTAGACAACACCTCACGGAGTGTCCAAAGTGATAAGGTTAAAGCAGCTATGATCGATATTTTTCTATAATAACAATGCTTTACATGACAATGTGAATACAGTGTAATAATGTGAAAGTGGTCGCTTGTAGTAGGCAATTATCACACAAATCTGCAGCAAATCAGCACTATGGAGCTTTATAGAGAGTTTCAGCTCACTGATAAGCTGTCTGTCCTACAACTTTGCTGTTTTGTTCACTCTCACTGCTCTCATAGTGCCGTTTTCAGTCGCAGCAGGAAGCTGTTTTAAGTGAAAAATCTCCAAAACCCCACTGTGCACACTACCTGTTCAGCACCAAACAGTAGACTGACAGAGTTAGCGACTAACTGGTGAACATAATGGGGCATTTAGCAGCTGGACGGATGGATATTTCCCTCAGGAGTTGGTAAAGACCAAAAACCGAGCTTAAAGAGAGTGAATATTGGACTTACATTCACCAGGTGGCCAAAAACACTACTCCGGTCTCACAGGAAGAAGTATAAATAGCACGACATTACACCGACATTCCGTGTGTGTCATGAGGATGCATTTTAAGCTTTTTGCGTGTCATTTGTACACCACACAACAAAACTATGGCAGCGTCCGCAGTTAGTTGAGGCAACAAAACCACCTACCAGTATTTATGTTTAGGAAAAACATCATGGTTGGGCTTAAAATAAACGCGACAAAAAAAAAAAAGTGACAAAAAATGGCATATTTACACGGATGCATTTACATTGCAGTCAGTACAGACTATATGGAATAGAAATGACACGCCAAAAGCAAGACAGGCGTTTTCATTGCACGCTAAATGCCTGGTGCATTATCGTGGCATTCAGACGCCTTTTTGTGCCAACAGGGAGCAATTACAATACAATTCAATCATATAGCCTTTTTTCCAGTAATGCAATGATGCAGTGCGTGAGTGGTGACTGTATATTTCCCACTATTGTGCCAAGGAGGCAGACTATTTGACATTTTCATATCCAGAATAGAAAAGCTCCTCACTGGAGGGCAATGCCACAAGAGATGCATAAATGCTTTTACCTCTCCAAAGCCATCGCAGCACAAATGTGAAAGTGAATGACCTGAGATATATCTTATCATAGACCAAAGTCTTAGTAAAGGACAAAGTTCAAGGGTCACTAAATCATTAGGAAATGTCAAGGCCAAATTGAATCTCAATCCAGTGGTTGTTGAGATGGCTTGCTCTGGACAAAAATGGCCAAACGGATGAATATTCCAACCAACAGTATTAAAGTAATCAATAGCAAATTAGAAACATCAATGCTATGTTGAGCTTGAAGGTTCTTTCTTAATGTTGAAATGACATTTGACAAAAAAAAATGATTGTGGTATGATATGGCTGGGACATTTTTGATGGTCCAATCCCCTAAACAGGGGTGACATGAGATAGAGCAATCAAGGAGACAATTTAAATGCTTTACAACTACAAATTTGATGTAGTCTGACTTAGACCGTTGTGTTTTGGGCCAACTCACATCTGCTCTGACATGACTAAGACAAACTTGAAAGCCACCCGTGGCGAAACGCAAACATGCACACGGTCCTCTCCTCCCACACACACACATACAGTAGACCCAAACCCTGCCCATGGTTAAAGTGCAGTAATCCATCCATTGCACTGCGCTGCAGCCTAACACGCTTAATAATGTATGAATCATAAAATCAAAACTGACAAGCAGCAATTGAAACGTGGCCGTTTGTTTGAAAGATTAAAAATGCAGTAAGACCCGTATAATTTATGAATGAACCCTGAAACCTAAATTGGAGGGCAACAGCGCAGGGTGAGCTGAGCTCGAGTGAGCCAAACCAAAACATACAAATGCACAAGATGCCAACAAAGAGACCTGCAAAAGATTAAACACATAAAGGCTCACACAATTGGAACATTTCTGTTTGAAATGAACATAAGCAGTCGTCAACTTCAATCTGTACTTGACCATTGTGAAGCTATTTCACAAATGCTGCTGGAGTCTATTAAAAATGAATGACTAAACTGCACAAATCTCATCTCTATTTTTGTTTTCATACAAGACGCGAATCAAGATGAGATCCACATCACGGCGTGTTCCCTTGGGTGCGACACACTGGGAACAATACAATCCCCGAAGACCTAGTTTCTACAGAACAGACAATTATTGTGCGCATAGAGATTTCCGTCTCACCTTTTATTTGTCACAAATAAAGATCTGTGTCAAGGATTAGGCTTTTATTGGAAAAGAGTTCTGCGCGGCAACATTCATCAGGTATTGAAGTTACGGCGTACATTTTTAGAGTGCCTTTGGAGAGGAGATTCAGATGGTTTACTATGCCACCTGAAGTCTTTAAAAAGAAATGAAGGCAATGATAAAATACTGAACAAAACAAATGATGGTTAATGTGGGTGGCTTCTCAAAGCACTGAAGAAAAGCAGTAACATTCTGGTATTTTAGAGCAGTGGTTCCCAACCTTTTCCCTTAGGGGACCCTTTTCTATCATTGAGTAAACTGACAACCCCTGACTAAGTGACATATTTATGGATATTTCATACTCAGAACAGAACAACTGATAAAACGTACAATTAAACCAAATAATGAACGCAATAACTGCAGGTTGTTTGTATAAAACGAGCAATTTGGATGAATTTTGAGCAGATTATTTCACGTGAATGTTGCATGACAGATGAGTTTTCCCTTTTATTTTGTAGGGACTTTTAATACAATTCTCTATATTGTGTATTTTTCTTTACATTTTTTAACAATCATGTATACTTAATAGGCTTCTTTTTTTGACAATTCAGTGTTTTCTTCTCCCGGACGCCTGACCTTTGTTCTAATAGCTCTTTGGTTGTTTTAACTGTGTACTTTTCTATTGCAGGATGAGGCTGTTTATCAGAGAGGGAAGGCTCTGTGAATATAGCTTATGTTCAGGTCTTTACCGTGCCCTTTTCCTATGAGATTTGTTTTAAATGTATATTTTAAATAATAATCCAAACTTTAAAATTTCATTTAGTTTTCTTTATAGAAATGAATGAAATGCTGAGATATGGGCCAACAGTATTTTTTTGTCTGGACCGCAGAGGGTTAGCCCTACAAACGCAAAAGTCTGTTACTGAGTGACTGAGTGATGAGGTTACAGGATTGGTCGGTCGAGTGTTGAAGTTTCCTCCTTGGCCCTTGCTCTTTCAAAATGGAATGGCGAGGAACAGTCATTTATGCAAATGAACCCGTCCAGGGCGACATGTCCGGCTCACAAAACTTGAGCCAAGCTGTCAAACTAGGCCCTCTAGTTCTATGTTTTTTTTGATGGATTGCTTAGAGACGGAATAAGAGAAATGCTTGAATGGCCAGTTGAGTGAAGCAGCGTGTCCCCTAGTGTCCTCACCGGACCTGGTGGTCATATACCGCTGGATTTAACATTATAGACATGACCACTGACTATTTGAATAACAATTTAGCCACAAATTCACAGACTGACCATACCCTGTCCAGCCATATACTCGGTTTTGATCGAGTCTTGCTAAAAAAAAGTTGTCTTACAACCCTTAAAATCAAGTAGGCCTCGCGCCCCCCCCCGTGAAGCTTTGGCGACCCCTATTGGGGGACAAGACCCCCAGGTTGGGAACCAGTGTATTATAGCCTACTTCCAGCCTCACCAGAAGTCTGTGGAAACTGGATCCATCTGGTGTTAAACCACCACTAAAAGAGGGCTAATGAGGGCTATTTGTCTACCAAACCAGAGTAAAAATGAGGCAGAACACAATCCAATACAAAGCATTAAGAATACATGGCTGCCTTTTGGTTAGCGAGTTCCTTCCAACGGGTAACCTGAGTTTAACCCGTGTGTTGGAGAGCATCAACTCTGCTGAAGTATCCTTGAGCAATTAAGATTCTGAATCTATACCAGCTCTGGGAAAGCTTTCCTCGCCGGATGGGAGCAAGAGAAAACAGCATTTCCCTGCAGGGACCAATGAACTTACCACTCACACAAAAAATCTTCCTTGGTGGGAAACAGCTGCACCCTCCAGGATCAGCAGCATGTGACATCTGCCAGCCACGCAGCAAGCAACGACTGAGTGCCACGCAGCTATACGGGGGGTTTAACAATCGTAAAATAGGATGTAATTTAAAGTTCTTTTGATATGAGCTTCCACAATGGCTGTCTTTTGCAACTGACTTTCCACACAGTCAATCTGGCACCACTCTGGACACACAGGCCGAGCTCAGCACAAAGGCACCTATAGATATTACTAGCAATAGCAGATGAAAATTGATTTGCTCTGCCTTGGCAAAAAAAGGAATAAACTGCCTCAAGAGGGAGGCTATCTCCATTTTTGTGCATCAAAGCTATCAAACAGAGCTCTAAGTGTACCCTTGTGAAAACAAAGCCCCCCCAAAGAGTAGATAACTGTTCTCAATGGGGTTGCACTGATTCGGCCCAGTCCTCGCTTCAGTACAATCTCTCATCCAGCACTCTGTATATGAATAGAAAAAGGCACAAAAACAAATGTGCTTTTCTCTAATCCCTTACCGTAACATTTCACAACACAGTTCGCATTACCGTTTTAAAATTATCACGTGCCAGGTTTAAAGCTGGAAAAAGAAACTCTACTCGAGTGAAACCTATGAAAATCCTGTCAGCACTGTAGTTATTTCACTGGCAAACACAGATCTCATGATATCACACCCTGCACCTACACCTCGTCAAGCATTTACCCAACACGGAGATAAGTGACAAGGCGATATTATCATGTGGCATTTTGTGTGATGGGATGTCTCTGAAGGTATCCCACTAAAAGGTCCCTGAGATAAATATACACTCTTGGAAACATTAGTCAGCACATCCCCGCAAATTGTGGCCTTATGAATTACCAGAGAGTTAAATCAACAGTTCTCTGACACAAAAATTCAACACTACAACCTTCACCTAGGTAGTATTTATGCAAACTAATTTAGTTGGATTGCATAACAGTGTACAGGTATGAGAGTTAGATTAGAGCATTGGTACCACTTATATGTGGAGTCAGCAGCCACTTAGTTTATTTCAGCATAAAGACTGGAAATAGGGGTTGTGTTCTACTACATACTACTGACGAAGCTAGTCTGAATGTAACTACGGAAGCCCTAAACGGACATGATTAAAAAAAAAAAGTTAATACCGTTATTTTGAGATCACAAGTTAATGATGGCACTAACTTGAGAAAACAAGCTTTGTTATCTCGAAATAACGAGATAATGAACTTCTTATCATGAGAAAAAAAACGAGCATCCATAGAGCCCAGATTGAGCAGCATGATGTACAGATCCACGGCTGACAGTGATGGACTTGGTGAAGTTAGCCGAAGGATTTAGTGTCTGTAGTCAGAGATGTCTTCAACTCAAATGTATCAGTCATTGTGAGGAATTATTCTTTTTTTTTCCAGCAACCAAAAATCAAGTAAAGACATTTCCCTCACAATTTTGTGGTATTTTCTTTGTAATTTATAAGGGACACAGGTAACTTGTTTTATACTTCAGGTGAATATAATCCAATTAATGTTATTTCCATTTATATGTACCATTGTTAACACCTTATTTTGAAAACCGGACGTAGTCGCACGTGTATCCTTCCGCCAACTTCACCAAGTTCTCATTCACTGTCAGCCATGGATGTATACATCTAAGCATCCATGCTGTCAGCTCGATCTGGGCCGTTTGAATGCATTTACCGTCGGCTAATTTGACCCAATAAGTAATAAAAGAAAACAACCTTTGTTATCTCGAGATAACGACTTAAAAAAAAAGTTTGAATCATGTCCTAGGGCTTTCCTAGTTAACAACGTCTGCCTACTAGCACTTCTAAATTTCATCTTTTTTGTATAATACAAAAACGGTGGGGAAAGAATTACAATTTGCTGTTTTACATAGGTTAATGTGCTGGATTATTTCCTGAGTTTTAGAGGTGCTGGTGGGCAGATTTTTGTACAGTATGTTCAGATAGAACAAGGCTAGCTGTTTCCCTCTGTTTCCATAATTTATTCTATGGTAAGGGGTTGCTGGCTCCAGCTACATATTGAACGGACATATGATGAGAGTGATATCGATCTTCTCATCTAACTCTCCGCAATAAAGTGAATACACACATTTTCCTTCAACTGTGTGTACAGTATATTATAATCAGCACATCTATATCTGTTTGAAGATTCTGCCCTTCACAGGTGAAAATTCTCTTGAGTCTTAGCAAAGGCATGTACAAATACAAGCAGACACACACGACGAAACCTCTCACCCGACTGATCTCCCTCTTTCTCCTGCTCCTGTTCCACATTAACCTTCTGCAGCCATTTCAGGGTAGAGTACACATCTATTCCGTCTCCCACATGGCACTGCCTGAGCCACTGTCCTCAAGGTGATCCAGGCTCAAAGGATCAGCACGTATAAACACACAGGGTCACATACGCTCTCACACATGCACAAACACACAGTGGAGTCCCTCCATCGAAGGAGAAGGAGCGCTAAACTTTGACACCTAAAAGGATCAAACTGTAACACTCGGGGGAGCTCAGACGACTCAGACGACTTGACACAATATGGCTTTGCATTTAAAAAATCGTGTCGTGTACAGACGTACTACACAGATTCTGCTTTAGCTTCACTTTATAAATCCTTAGAGAGGCTGCGTTATTTGATGTAAGACAGAGGGAGGAGAGGGCTTGTGGAATTGGCACTACTTTACAGCAGAATGGGAGTTTGATTGCTCCATTTCACGAAGCCTGATGATGCCTTTTTTCATTTCTCAACATTTTAATCCCCATCTTAATGCACTCGGGCAAATTGGTTCCAATGAATACACACTGGTTTGCCAGGATGACGATAAACTGGTACAACCACACTAGATTGCAAAGAAATGGTAATAGAGAACACTTCAACCTTGAAAACTGACACTAAAAATACCCATATACAGCATTTTACAGTTTTTCTGTGGAAGGCTTGTTTGTATTCTAGGTACGGTAAGAGTCAGGCACAGAGCCAATCTGCCCCCCTGCCACTTCCAGGGCTTCGTCAAAACAGTTCTGGCCAAGCGATTTACAGGCAATATATGAAATATGGATCATGCCTCGTTGAGGGACACGGTGCCCGGGGATTTTGTGCTATGTGTGTGATACATGTGACGGCTGAGTGGGTGAGAGACAGAAATGATTGCTTATGGGATGGTGTAGGAATGAGAAACCATCACAACGGTGATATGTTCATGTTGCCTGTGCTTATCTGCGCACTCACATGCTGAGTATGGATAGTATACAATGTGCACGCACAAGCACGTGTTCTCTCCGACATGCATAAACAAGTGTATGGCTTTAGTATTTTTTTCGGAGCAACAACAGCACTGCATCCAACAAGTCTTCACACCGCTTTGAGAGCATAGGTTGTTTGTCAGTTCCTTCAAATAACGAGTATGGCCGCTACAAAACGGATTCATATGAGCTTTTTCTGTGCTGCCACCTCTATGGTTAGGGTCTGGTTAAGTATAGGCAACTAAAATGACTTGGTTATGGTTCGGGAAAGAACACGTTCATGGGTGACTAATGTTAACTGTGGTAGCAAGGTGATCTCCTGTGTCAAAGTTTGTTGACTCAACTATAAATCTCAACCTCGTCCCTAGTGGTACATGTCAACAGGTGCGTTTTTGGACGCAAAGGGTCACGCCGCTTCCCAGCGTTGGACGCTTGATGGGCTGCCACTATGCACAAGACACCTGATTGGACGAACGCTTTCACTATTGAGCTGTCTGCCTCCGGCTTTCAAACCGAACCAACATGTTGTTACGAAAATAGTTCACCTAAATGTGTTTCTGAAAACATTCGAGGCGAGAAATGAGCCATACATTTGCTGAATCTGTCTTCATTTTAGATCGACAACGGGTAGTTTAAGTGAGTGCGCTTGGATGCCCCTGATTTGCATAAAGTAGCCTATCCCTCAACTTTATGCAGATGGAGAGCGGCCAACATGGCGCTCCGTCTCTCAAAATGCAACACTACGCTAACAGAATGCATTGCACGGCTGCTTACGTAGACAATGAATGGGAAGCGTGGAAATGACGGATCCTGACACGTACCACATGTATTGATGCATTGTAACAACATCACGCTACAACATTTGCTGCTTGGACAGGGCAGTAAAGACATTCACGACGGCTCAAGTAGGTCAAGGGGCCGCTTGTCAGGAGAGTGCAAGTGTTCAAGTGGTTGAACAAACTGTTAATGCTTCTCTCATTTTTCTGGTGAGGAAAGTTTCCAAAGAACGCAAGGGGCTGTGTTGGTTTTGGTGTGTTGCTACAGGTAACCTTTGAGAGGATGAAATACCAAACATTAAATCTACTTAAAAAATTCACATATTAAGACACTGCACAGCAATTAATATTGTCTGTCGCAGGATTTTTAAACTCTAAGAAGCTCTCACAGCTTCATCACCTCTTTGTCGACGCTTGCAAGGTAAGCAGTAGACTTAATACATAGCTAGAACACACATGCTGACTGGACCATGGTCCTCAAACATTGAGTCTGGGTCAACCTTTTGACAGGTGACACCTTCTTTTTATGCTGGAACCCTCTAATCCAGCGCAACCCGCTTGACAACAAAATGGAACAGCTATTACCGATTGAAACGCAGCCTTGTAGTTGATTGTGTGACTAAATCGCAGATAACAAAGAGAGAGAATAAAGAAAGCCCAACAGCTGCATAACACTCGAACGAGGAAGAGTCAGAAATTCCATTCAACACCTCCTCTTGAAGCCATCATGTTGTTGTCCAAGATTCTGCACATGCTCAACTCTACTTGTGAGCAAAACAACAACACAGAGCGGTCTAGTTGGAAAACAGCATCATTGTGCGTTCAAGTGCGGCACAGAGTGACTATTCAACAGCAACCCCCACGCCTCTGCTATCGTTCAAAACCTCAATTTTGCTTGTTTTTGACAAAAGCAACATGGGAACAGCTACAAAGCTCTTGAATCGCTCGCACCTGCCACTCAGCCCACGTGTGTCACCCACAGGCCAGCTGGAGGTTGACTGTCAGCTAATTTGTAGAACAATAGACAATCACCTGCTACCCTCGCTCCTACACACACTCACAAGTTACACACACCTCAGCCCTCTCCTTTCTCTTGTTCCCCGCATCACTTCACATACCAAAGTGACAGGCACGGCGATGCTCAGCTGCCGAGCGGTCTCTCCGCATGCCGTTAGTGTGTGTGTGTACGTGGGCGATTTTGCATCAAAACACACTTAATCGGGCCCGTATAACAGATGCTAGTGTACAGCAGGTATGCAGAGCTCTCCGCCAGGTGTGGCTCTCCACAACACTGCTGTCACTGCAAAAATTGTCAGCGCCCTGGAACTTATGATGTGTACTGTAGAGATGTTTTGGGTCACATCCCAAGGGGAGTGGGGAGAAAAGGATGACATAATGCACAGAGGACTGCTGCACCTTCTCTTTTGGCTGGAATAAACCAGTGTTTAGTATCACAGCGCTCTAATGGGTTCCAACCATCTTACGATTGCCCGTTCTAAAAACACAGCAGACCCATAATAACCTTGAATTATAATGCATTCCAATAATGATATCATGCTTCACCAGCCGGGTGTAAATTAAACGGAGGACATTTTTAATTACCCCAGGGTAGCTGAATATTGGCCATCCTGCCCTGGTGAGGCTCTGTGCTGATACTGCGGTGGGGCGATAAAATTCAACCACAGGCCCCTTTGACCACAATCCAGGCTGGCTTCCATCTTCCCCCTTCGCTTAGGCTATACCTGCGCCGGTCCAATTAGAGTTGGCTGAGGACAGGACAAAGCATGGTGGGAAACACTGACATTTCACACCGGGCGCTCTCTCTCTCTCATGAATATGGAGCAGAGTAATTATGGCTGTAAAGCGGCCTCTTCTTGTCCCACATGTGGATGCACAGATTCTAGGTCACTTTCAGGAGAGGTGAATGATATGACAGTAGGCAGGAGGTACATCGGAGACCACTTGTAATAGCACACCGCTCGCCATTTACAACTGGATGTACAATTAGTCTATGTGTAATGGACATGGAAAATAAGCATTAGCATATCTGAGGAGTAAAATGTTTGTTCCATTTAAATGGGATCAGACAAGTTGCTGCATATTACTGAATGTTGCTCTGCTGAGCTCTGTTTTGTAATAGGTCAATAGTCTCTCTAATGGTTCCAATAATAATAATTCAGCAATTCCAATTAGTTTTACTTTGCTGTTCGTTCGGTGTTAAGTTACTGTCAAACGCAACACCTCCTGCAGATGTTTCACATTAAAAGCCTGTTAAGAATGGCAAAGATTATGTAATTTGAGCTGCAGGAAGGCTTTTAAAGTGAAACATCTCGGCAGGAAGTGTAGAGTTTAATTGAAAGTACCTTAACATAGGACAAAAACATCATAGTAGAACTGATTGGAATTACTTAGTGAGTAGGAACAGTATTTCACCCTCTGAGACCACCGGCCGACATCACTGTCTTTAACATCTGGTATCATATGAAACTAGACGACCTAAGGCATCCATTGATGCCAACCATGTCATGCTAGCTTGTCTTTCCTAGGTTGATTGACAATAAGGGGGTTTCTGAGCAGCTTTCAGAACAGAAGTGCTCACCACCCAATCGCCAAAGAAATCTCCAATGTCAAAAGTGTTTTATTCCAAATCACAGCATGGCTTTTTCTGTGGTGTTCTTCAACTTGGTGACTTAATGTGGTATTTTGGAGGGATTATTGATCATTTTTGCTATCAATTCTGGTGGTGAATAATGGTTAAATATAGCACCAAATCTGTGTAACAAATGGTATCAACACCAAAACAACTTACATTAAGACAATAACGGCCATCATATACTTCCATCATAATGTTCTAAGACCTTATACACTCTTTCAAAATTTGAATAGGTGCCCATCCAAAATACATTGTTTATTATAGATTTATGACTACACAAAATTAATCTTCAGGTTCCCAGCTTTCAGATGATGTACACCACTTCTTTGTGTCATCTACTGTTGACCTGCTTTCTCCCCTTAAAGAAGACAGAAATGGGTCTATGTGAGTCGCCAAGGGCTAAGGGAAGGGGAAACAGTGGTGTATATGACATGATTTTTGTATAATAATAGTGTGAAAATGTACATTATCCTAACAACAGATAAACACGCAGGTGTTTGTGTTAAGAGTAAATTAAATTTTAACGGATAAAAAAAGGCAGAATTTTGGTAAAATATGATCAAACTTGCGTATGAAACCGGGGGAATAATAAATAAAGACCAGTCTCTAGATAAAACAGACTTATATTGAAGGACTCTCTGACTCTCTCTGCGTTTGAGCTAAATAATAAATGTGTTAGAAATACAAGGTAGTAAGAAAATATGATTGTGCAGGAATAAGGCTTTGGCTTTTGTCCAACCAAGATATAGCATTACCAATACGGTACAACCGTTTCCTCCCACCGTAATGTACGTCTGTTAAATGTTGACATGTATTATTAGGTTTTACATCTGAGATATCAAGATAAGGCCATCGTTTTCTCAATCTTAACCTTTGAAGCGTGCAGCGCGCTAGCTTCCCAGAAGGCAGGTGACTAGGCATGCGATATGAGCAGATAAAAAGATGTGTTCACCTGCCTTTGTTGATAGGTAGGTAAACAAGATACGAGCATGTGCACACAGACACCTCGGGCAGAATCATCTAAGGTAGAGAAATAATTCTCATCAAGTTCAACCCACTCGTTTTTTTTTCCCCTCACAGGAGTTACAGTTTGCACAAAGATCAGATGATTCTGCGTCGTGTTTGTGTCTGAGGCTCCAATTATCAGGTCAGGTACTTTCTGTATGCTGCTATTCCTATAACATACAGTATGTTTTTTTTTAATCTCTTATGAGAATTGTTAACCCTTTATTAATGCAGATTCTATATGATTGTTAACTGTGTTAAAACATCAAGGTTCTTAATGCAAAATATAACTTGAGTAAGAATAGAGAGATATGCTATATAAGCATAATAAACTATTGCTTTTGTTTTCTATTTTTGATGCACATTTTAGCCCACACTAAATATTCTCTTTGTTACATCCATATATTAATGTACAATCTGCTTGACGTGCTTCATTAAAGCTAACACTTATACTAAGTGAAACATTAAATCCCAGATTTTTATATCTGCACCATTATGATAGAGGGTTCTAGATATCTTTGCTAAACTGAGTTCTGCGGGTTTTAATGGGTTTTCTTTTGGCCTCACATGAGTTAACACTGATTGACCAGCCAAAGTGTGAAATTGAAGAGGTTGAGCTAAATGCGAAAGCGAACGTAGATATCTTTTGGGACCAGAGACGGAAAGCGTACAGCAGTCACAACATAGGAATCAATCAGGCAATGCCAAATTTGTGACTCTGAGCAGAGGAAGACAAAAGCTATTATTGGCTAACACAGAAATCTAGTCCAACTAATTCTTGACCTGAGGTGCGCGAGAGGAGAGCGGTGAAAAGAAGCGAACAGCGTCAATATTTCAGCTGTACCTAATGGAGGAACTGAGCGTAGCTAAAATAACCCGGGCCTCTTGTGTCTTTTTTTGCCGGCTCTAGCTACGCTAAGTGCAATCCCTGATGGGCCTTGGCGAAGGCAATCAAGCCTGAGCAGGAACATCTGCCTGAATGTCTCTGAACATTGTGCATGCTGACGACAGCTTTAGGCTTTTAGAAAGACACTGGCTGCCATATACTCGCGTGTTACCTTGCTCACGCCTAGGTTATGCAGCGTCCTGCCATTCTTTTCGCCTTTCAGGGGAGAAAGGAGAGCTGCCTGCCTTTATGTAAATGTAGATACATTTTAGAAAAAAAACTGTGAGGGGAACAAGCCACTCTCTGAGAACTGAAAAGTTTAAAAAGCTTTCATGTTAAATGGGGACTTTTCTTCGTTTTTTATTTTCAGTAACTTGTGTAAATTGGGATTAGTATCTAGTAAATTAGCACAGCATGCTCATCAAAGGCTGAGCATTTATTTAAGTTTAAAAAAAAAAAGACAAAATGGCATAAATTAATTAAAGTGAAACTAAAAAACAACATTAAAACATGCCGGGTAAGAAAAAAAATAAATGCCGGAATAAAAGTAGTCCCATGCCATGCTGTCATTAACCTACATTCTAAAGTTGGCTTTGAAATAGATTATTATTACAAGTTGGGCTGGATGAATGTTCAAAGAATATTTATCTTGGAAACTGGTATCACTTGATCTCATCTCATCTAACACTACCTTCATGCCTCTTTAGATAGCTAACAGGATTCGACTGCATGTTTAGGCTCTATATTCACTGGCTTCCTAATCTCCAATAATCCCCAATGGAATAGGACCCCTTGTGCTAAAAAAAGAAGGTTTATTAGGATCTAACACCAATTGTGAGAGTTTCCTGAAATATATTTCCATTTTTTTTTTCCCACCCCTGATTTGCAACCACCTCTGAAAATGGAAACCCTGACACCTATCTGTGAAAAACGTCAGCCATTGTGAGCAACTGTGAATTGTTAAGAGTCAAATTAAGATCGCCGAATTAATATTTCTTCTCCAGAGCACAGAACAGATGGTATTTTAGCATTAATAGACACCTAAAGCAACAACTGAAGCTAGTTGTTTACACAAATGCAATAAAACTTGGAACCCTTTTAACATGTGATGCGAAAATCAGCTCTTTTACTTCTACCTGACGAGCTTGTTAGTACAACAGCAAAAAGAAAGAGATTGAGATGATTACAGAGAAAGAAACACACATTGAATGACAGAGCTGAAGAAATTACAGATGGCTCCACTAATCAGGAGATTTTCAGGCAAGGTAGCATCTATTTTTCCCCATCCCAGCCCCCATTTACTTCCGTATAAAAGAGCAATGAGACGAGTGCCGGTTTCCTACTTAATTATCTCTCTAATGGAGGAAGAGAATGGCATTTAATTACTCGGCCCCAGATTTAGACTCGTGGCGTGCAAGAGGTAAATGGATTTAATGTTGCAAGGATAAATGGAGCCACGGCGATGATATGCAGATGTTTGCACATGTGCAGCAGGCGTAACAAACTACCGCACAGCACTCGATACGCCGTTACAGCCTCCCGTCTGATTCGGCTCCGCGCTATAAGAGCTGTGAGGAGTGGCATTTAAACGCCTGAGCACAAACCGTAAAGGATATGTGTGTTATTGAGAGATTATCTGTCTGAAAGTCTGTTAAAAATATACCCATACAGAGGATTGCAGGGTGCCAACTTTCAGGAACAGCTGCCAGTTAAGATTTGTTCAAACTCTGCATCATGGGATGAGGCTCCTAAATGTAACACGCTGAGTCATGCCTTTAGTCATCAACACGATGACAACTATAATGGATATTTTTTTAGATGATAGAACACACATCAGTTTCATTAACGGAAAAGGTCCCAATTGCACAGTTAAATTAATTCATATTGGGATTTTAACACAGTTTTTTCCATCTTATTTTTGAACAAAATATTTCTCATCATCACTTGTTCTCTCATAAGGCACACATTAGATGCTGCCACAGGAAAACCATGGTTCACTGTGCCATCTTATGCTATCTGCCCACATAATTGGACAGACGATGCAGCAACTGGAGGAGCTATAAGCAGGCTAATAACAGTATCGCTGCACGTGACTGGAACTGGTGCTCGGGGCTCTGCAACATGTGGTTTCCTATTGGTGTGCAAATTGGAGTAAATGGATTCGAGAGGATCGGCAGACTGAACAACAGATGCACGTGAACTCAGAAATGGCCAAATCATCACTCCAGCTCTGACAAGTTAATTTGTTTGTGTAGACAAAACCATTTGGATAAAGCAACAGTTGAGGTTAAGTCATATTTTAGCTTAACGATAACATTAACCATTATTTAGTCCACAGAGTTTTCAAGCCAGCTCATCTGCAGTGATCCTCCGTGGAAAATTACCATGAGATTTTTACCTTCTGCTAAATTCATAAAAGATATAGCCAGGCACATTTATATTATATTGATGAAGAAAACAAAATAAAACCCAAATTTCCAATCTTAAATGAGAAATTCTGAAAAAACTAGGATAATACAGAGTTTCAACAATTAACATAAAAGCACATAGAATTAAGTAATATTGAAACTCACGAGATAAAACATTTGCACACCTGGACACAATAGATTTTACCATAGTTTTAAACTTGTTCAGGGTTATTACATTTTGAAGCTTAAGATCAGTTTGTAGATTGTTCCATGCAGTTGGTGCACACAATCTACAGGCTTACTTTCCTAATTCAGTTCTGATTTTGGGAACAACAAAGCGCAAAAACTCCTGCAAACGGAGATTGTAATTTCTGTAATTCAAATTTAAAAGAGAAGATAAGTTGGTAGGAATTTTACAGAGTACATATGTACCGTGCCTTTACTTTCATTTCAAATTCTATCATTTTAATGTGTTGTGACTCCAAAGCTGCTGTTATGATATCTACAACAATGAAGTAACTGATATCATCAAGCCATTTTATCATAAATACCATGACCAGATTCCCATTATAGATACCATTTAGGAATACTAGAACATTTCAGATGATTCATATTTTAATTCCATATATCGCTGTTTTTTTTTTTTTAACTGTGACTTGTTGAACTCAATTTCAAGATGCCTCCAGAATAATCAGTGTGACTAGCCATACACCCACTTCACCTCAAGTGCATTTTGCCCCCTTTTTGTCAGAGGGCACCATCGCAGACTGCATTAATCCACAGTGATCTGTCTTCAAAGTGGAGCTGCAAAACTACGGGGAGCACAGCGCTGTCAGCAGCAGTTAGCTGGCTAGTCACCAATCCCTGCTCCTCTGTTTAAATCTGTTCCACTGTTCCTTCTTGCAGACTAAATGAGAAGTAAAGCTTTTGTGCTTTGGCTCTGGTTTCTTCTGGATTAGGACTAGCCGTTTATAATCTGCCCGACTGGCTGCTGCAGCAATTGGTCAAACCGAAACATATACGAAGCATTTATATGTAGACAAACGTAGTATAGAATTCTCCCTTCAGTAAGCGAATACATGCATGTGGATAGTGCACATCAGCAGAAACAGAGACCAACAGCTCCTAAATAGCCCATGCTATACCTCCGAGCAGCTGTAACGCCAGGCTACTGAAGTGTAATCAAAAGCCTCGGTCCGCCCCAAGGTCAATTCATCAGAGAAGTTATCACGCCTGAATTATACATGACAGCCTCTGTAAACCATAAATGTTGAATACTCCGTTTGCACACAAGAAACGACGCAGAGAAAAGATGGAAAGTGAGACAGAAAGGGAAATGGAGAGATTACGGAGAATAGTGGCTGAGTCACTTCAAATGACATGTCAAGAGGGGTGGAATGTTTTTTTTGTTTTTTGTCAGGGCCGATGGATTTAAGAAAATCATAAATAAAAAAAGACAGTACATGCTCAAATGCACAGCACGCGTCCACATCCAGAGATAGAACAACTACACAGTAAACATAAATTATGTACAGGATAAACAAACATCAACAAACGTTGGTGCAATCACATCGAAGGGATAAGTTTTACCGCTACATGCTAACAGCTCGATAACATGAAATGTATTCTCTTTTTTTTCTGGAGGGGGTTTCTCAGGGACACAGCAGAGAAAATAAGGTGATTGGAGTTGATCTTATTCACACCTGCTACTCAAGATGGAGCTTTCAGCTGTTAAGTTCCAGTGTCAGACTCTTGCTGTGAACCCAAACGAGCAAATCAATAGCGTATCGAGTGAGGTCAGCCTCCTTGAACTCCCTCGCTCTCTGCTTCGCTCGCTCGCTGTGCGCCTCTCTGTGAATCTCTGCCTCGCCCTCTCTCTCTCTCAGATGGGCTTTTAATCTCACCAGAGAGAGATGTGAGGGGCTGATAACTAGTTAAGCAAAAGGCTACCAGAAGTGTGTCAGAGCCTGTAAACACACACTATCTACTGTACGCTGATATATTAAACGCTGCCTCTGCTATTAAATATGCAGTATGTCGATAATAGCCAAGCACAGCTGGGCTGTTATGTTGAATAGTGTTTCAATGAAATGCACGAGTGACCTAATGCCAGACATTCAAGCACTCAGAATTGAGCCAATTATGTAGGAGCATAAAAGATAAATCAAACACTCGTTTAAGTATTGAAGAATTCAAAATCGTGGACTCAGGAGCGCCTGGTGGCCGAGATCGACGCGACGTTATAAGCAAATAATTAAAGAAAAAATTAAGTGACTTTACTGTAAGAGAAACAATCTACAGTGGAAACCGCTTATATGGATCAAAAAGCTTGGGACAGAATCATTCCTATACAAATGCTGTTTAAATAATTTGCTTATAGTAATCAAGAAGTCTGCTTACAGTGTTCATTTGGGTTTTTTTCATACATGAAAACATATGGAAAAACATTTTAAAACTATGTTAGACTAACGTTAGTTGAATTTTTGTTTTGATTTTTACTTTACTCCCTTGATACTTTGCCTCGCAGACGTCAGCTTTCCGGCTGGATACCTGTTTTGCGTGCACATTGATATCGTAACGGGAAAAGGAAAGTAATTTTCTCTGAATGAAAAACAAATGCGCACAGCAAAAGCACCTGTGGTTGAAGCCGCCCTCATCAAGTCATTGATAATGCCTCGTCATGAATTGCTCCCAAAGTGAAATTTTGATGATCTGGCAGCACATGCAGGCTGGCACCCGTCTCCCTCCATGCCACGACCGACTGAGTGAGCAAGGAGCCCCAGCAAAGGGGTTCCGCTCATCTGCACTCTCATGATGCAGAGCCGGCCAAAAACAGTAATGCCTCACCCTTTGTGAGGGAAAAGGCAGAAGACTTAGCAGGGAACCAGTAAATAGCGAAGCTATCTGTTTCATAACTTCATGTAATAAATATACAAATGTCAATTACATGGTATTCTGTATTAAAAATGAAGCACAACAACAAAAATGTGGTTGTAACAGACGTGATCACTATAAGCAGTTTCCAGTGTATTAAATTATGAGTTTGGGAGTTAAAGCTGAAGTAGGTAGAATTGGAGCAAATATGACTAAAAAATATGTATTTATGTGTATATATATGTATTTTTATAAAACGGTCACTATATCCTGACAGTAGAGCATGAGACAGGTAACGAAAAATCATGTTCCTCTGTGTCTTCCGGTGTCCTCCGGTGCTCCTAATGCCCACTGCAACATTTCACAGACCAAACGACCAAACGACCGATCGGAGCCGAGCTGGAGCCTGCCGTCTCTGAGCAGCTCTCAATCACTCCCCTAATATAATACCTATCCTAATATCTCGCATAAAATATTTTCAGAAACATCTGCTGAGGAAATGCCAAGCACTGCCAACCAGCTGGAGCAAATTTTCTCCTTTTACAGCTAAACAGTACACTACAAGATGTTTCTGAAAGTATTTTATGTGAGAAATAGGCATTAAAGTAACAGAATATTAGCTCATATTTAATCAGCGCTGCATAGTTTGACCATTTGATCGGAGTTCACGAGTGATTGACAGCTGCCTCCATTGAACAAACAGCCAATAGGAAAGTCTCCCGTCACAGGCTAGATTTTCTAAAGCCTGAAAACAGAGCCATGAGGAGGTGCAGAATTTAGTTTTCTCTCAGAACACTTGAATTACAAGATGCTGAAAAATTATTATGGAAATCTTTGCCCAAAGATGCCAAAAATATTCTGCCTACTGCAGGTTTAACTCTTTTATTTCTCCATTCCTCTCGCTGCTATAGTATTCTCGTTATTTCATTCCTACGGGCCATGAGCCATAACACTGGACCAGAGTCACAGATTAAAAACTAAATGTGCTACCGTTGAGGTTGCCACCCGGAGTAGCCAATCGACTATCGATTTTCACTTGGAAGGGGGAAGGGGAGTGGGGGAGGGGCGGCGTGAAGCTTTGTAGAGCAGAGTGATGGCGGAGGGGACGCTGGGTGACAGCGACCGAGGCTCAAATTAAAGATTTCCCGTCCATGAAATGAAAAAAGGCCAACAGTGCCAATAAAGTGGCTCCTGTTGAGTGGACGCGCACACACATAAAAAAAAAACCACATCGCTCCACACTGCACACCCTTCACAAACACTCGAGTCTCCATCAGCGCACGCCCTTCCGTCTGCTCGCCGCATATCCTTGTGCCGTTGACAGGAGGAGTTATGGCGCTTGGCGTGGGGGAGGGTATAACGCTGACAGTGATGACATTATCCCTGCCCCTCTTTTGTTAGGAAACCACAGCGTACTGTCTCATAAATAAAGGCGAGGCTCCATTAAGACCAATGGCTGTATCCATCCTCCCCTGTCTCTCATTATAAGGCCATCTGCATCCATCGACACACGCATCCCTCCTGGCGAGGCCGCACGGGGCCTCATCAGACACAGGAGAGCCGGCAACGCTCCATCGCCGGAGCCCGCCAATACAGCCTGTCTCGCCTTGATGAGGTCATAAAGGTAGCAATAGCATGCGCGTCGACATGAGGAGGCTGACACACACCTTTTGGGATTCAGTGGTATTTTGTACTGGATAACAGCGGGGCTCGACTGACGAGCACACACACGCCTCCATTTCTGTTTACTCTCTTCTCTGCCCCAGTCTCTCTGGTCAAAAACTTAAACCAGTGTTTCTTCAGCTGGAAAATGGCCTCTGTTCCGCCCACACACACACACACACACACACACACACGCACACATACATACACAGCAGTTACTGAGAATAAAACCAGCCTTCCTGCCTTGCTCCCAGCCTGTCAGCTCGCTGCTCGTCTTTCTGTGCAAGCCCGCGCTCAATCATTGATGAGGCCAGGTCCTCTGGTACGAATGAAAGGACTGGGCAAAAGGAGTGCAATCACCATTAGACTGCAGAAGAAGCATTAGTGAGAACCACATATTAAAAATCCCCCCCAAACCTCAGGCAGATACTAATGGTGCAGAGAAACACACACACACACACACACACACACACACACACACACACACACAGTGGTAGGGACACACGGGAAACTTGGCATGAAACATTGATAGAGGGGAACCGACATGAGAGGCTTGTACAGTGTGTTTGTGTTTGAAAAGTTCAAGACGTGAACATGTTTGTTCTGCAATTAAAATCAGCTCGGTGTTGCTACACACAAGTGACAAGGCATAGCTGCAGCCGAGTGCGTTACCATCCACCCCTCCTCTGCACTGTCTGGATCTCCCGCCATTACCACTTATTAATATTATTTCTCGAACAATGTGTCCCCTATTACTCACTCCTCAGCGTCTCTGTCGGTCTCCCTCCCTCCTACAGTTTGCCGTGCAGTCGGATCTCTGTGTGTCTCCTGCTTGTTCCCTCTCATTCACACCAGGCTCCGGGCACTTGGGGACAATAATGCCAAAGCATTGCCAGAAGCGATCACAGAATGAAAGCTCATTTTCCCTCCAATTCCAGCGAGAACTCTCTCTCTTTTCTAACAGTTCTAACGTTGAGAAAAATATAGGAAAACAAAGATTTGTGTGCTTTTATACTTTTGTATGTATAGAACACTTAAAAAAGCTGGAGCATCTGTCATGGAATAAACCTGCGAGGATGTTCGCGCGTTCCCAGTCTGAGCAAGTATAAATAATTAACCCCCATCCCAACTTCCAATCCTTCCTCATCGCCGCCGATTTCATGGCTCAACTTATTTCACCTCGCGAGCGCAGAGTAAAGGAGTAAACAGAGTGCAGGATATCTTTATAATAGATGTGTGTTTGTGTGCGGCGGGGGTGACGATGGGAGGGGGGGGGTGTTACACAGGGAGCTGGGCTCAGCACTGTTCGTTGCTGAGCTCTCGGTAGGCCTCGCCTGAGGTTGACTCTCCATATTACTGGATCAGAAGCTACTCTCAGCCCGCTGGGTGAACTCTTCAACTCCATGCTGAGTGAGCGTGCGAGAAGGGGGCGGGCAGGCGTAGCCCTCCTGAGCTCGAGCTGTAGCCCTGAGATACTCCCCCAACCCCTCTTTTTTTTTCTTGCACGTAAACACACAAGGCCAAATCTGGTGGAGGGGAAGCTGCACTTGGCTGATAAAGTGCTACCCCTGAGTGAACCTGGAACCTCCACATCTTCTCGATCTTGTTTCTCTCCCTCACTCGCGCTCAGTTTAGCCTCTTTGGCCCCGTCTTCACCCCACGGTTATAACCGGTGTTCAGTTTAACGGAGTCAAGGTTTAGAAAGCCGGACTGTAAGTGCACGTGAAAATGTGTGCAAGAGTAAAGAACGACGGGTTCAAACTAGAGATGGCTTGATACCACTTTTTAATGTCCGATACCGCAAACTTGAGTATCTGCCGATACCGATACCATCTTTAACTCTCTCTTAAACAACTTAGTCTAATAAATTCAATAACTTTAGTTACTTTGTAGATTTAGGTTATTAATACAAAATATAATTAACTACTTTCCAGCAGTATATAAAGTCATTAAAAGTACCTCCACATTTACCAGCTGCAACATTAATGTGATGAACACTTACAGTAAATGCATCAATAATTATAATACAATAATATCATTTATATCATTCTGCATAATGAGTACTTTTACTTTTGATACTTTGTATGTATATGTTGATGCTAATACTTTACTTGAGTAGCCTAATATTTTGAATGCAGGACTTTTACTTGCAGCTAGTATTTTTCACTGTAGTATTACTACTTTTACTTAAGTAGAGATCTTGTTTTTTTCTTCCATCTCTGGATGTTAATATTAGTTTATTGAAATATTAAAAGGATTTCCTTTCACTCACATGCACACAATTTTCAGATATAGTTAATGTAGTGTAGTGTGTGCACTGTTTACCTCTTCATCATCTACTGCTGCTGTCTGTCTGTCTTTCTTTGGTTTGTAAAATAAATTAAAACGGCAGCTACAATCATGAAGAAGACAAAACACTCGCCATTTCTCCTTTAGAGGTTCAGAGGTTTAGAGACCTGCTTTCACGTTGACAGTCGGTTCTGTAACGAACACTATCGCATATTCACACACATTATGTTTTCTGTTGGGGCTACACTCAAAACATTCAAAATGTTGGCACAGTTTCAGACCGATACCGATACTGAGTATCGGATCCGCACATCCCCAGTTCAAATTGCAGGAAATAAAAAACGCCATTTCAACATCTCAGCTGGGGCTTGCCTGAGAGGACATATCATTTGTGAAGTTTTTTTGTTATCCAAACAACCATTTAGCGTCTCAAATTGATTTCAGCTCATCTTATACTTTGCCTACATTTTTGTTTTGTTTTTTTCCCCATTGTTGTCATCTTCAGGTTTGCATTTGAGCAAGGCTTATTAAGGCTGTGATGGAATAGACACATCTGGATGCAGGAGAATCGCGCCGCCATTGAGAGCACCCAGATGGATTGAAACGCAATTATATGTGCTGGATTAATTATGAGTTCTTGCTCTGTTGCTGCACTGCTGCGGTGTAAGGAGCACGAGTGGAACATGTACACGCACAAAAGTGAGGGGGGAGAAAAAAAAATGTAGAAACAGATGTCCCTGGCATATTGATAACAGTTATTTGAACACCAACGCTGGCTTGCTTTGAAGACTAAATAACAGGGCTCTGGCAGCAGGCCGAGAAGATACATATTGTTTGAGGGTGAGGAGGGACCGCCTTGTATAGTGCCACTACGAGCTTAAATGAGAGGCTGCACTGCCCACAGAAATGAGAAAACACATATACCTTCTGAGTGATTTTGCTACAGTATAGCCACGCACCAGTCATACTGTAGGAACAACATCAAGAAGTTAACACTTGTTCACCACACCTCCAGGAAGAAATCAAGTTGTCCAAACTGCCAGGAGGATTAGGACCAAATGCTGCAGCGGACGAGCCCCCACGTGCAAAGTGCCACTCAGGTAGTGAGCTGTAAAGGCTCCGCGCTCCACGACTCGCCCTTCGGGTGAAGCCTTTTCATCTGGCCTGAAAGGAACCGGGGGTTTTGTAGTGGAAACCGAAGGTGAAAAGTGGTGATAACTTACACTGGGCTGGGCAGAAATGTCCAAATCTGGCATGATCGCACAGGCAAAATGGAGCGTTTTTGCAACCTTTGATCGCATCAAAGCTTTTGCATGGCATAATTTGATGCTCTCCGATACACTTTCGCCTGCGAAAATTGGTCAAACATGTCATATCATTTTTTGTGTTTTTTCTTTTTTTTTGTATATAAGCTCTCTAGGCTGTCAAAGATGTTTCCCTGGGAAAAAACACATCGCTTGACTTTTTCAACAGCAGCAAAGATAAGAGAGTTGTGCATCTTGTCTCCAGGGAGCTGTCTTTGACTGCATCTCCTCCAACCGCAACTCGCAAGCCCCATCTGGTGTGGATGTCATTAATGAACAGACCTCCAGTTGTGTTTAGTATACTGATATTTGCTCGCTGGGCCGTATTAGACAGCAGTTCGACAACCTTTGAGAGGACGCCAAATTCGATTGTGTTCGGGGTAAACTGACAGCCTGTAGGAGCCATATTGTTTTGTGTGTCTTGTGTGAATGTGTGGTTGATACTTTAATAAGCCCAGTATGTCAATGAACAGTATATTCTCTAGACTGTTTTGCATATATATACTAGGGCTTTCAAAGTTAAAACAATAATAACGCATTAACGCAATTTCGTTTTAATGCCACTAATTTCTTTATTGCATTAACGCAACTTGAAAAAATCCAACGGTCCGTTGTCGGGTCCAGCTGCTATTTGGGCTCAGTTTTAAAACTAGAAAATATGAAATTAGAAAATGAATCCATTGCTACCAATCAAGAAGGCTAATTAATGCTCCAAACTTAAGCAAAATTTTGGCGAGGAAAAACTGGCATGGCCATTTTCAAAGGGGTCCCTTGAACTCTGACCTCAAAATATGTGAATGAAAATGGGTTCTATGGGTACCCACGAGTCTCCCCTTTACAGACATGCCCACTTTATGATAATCACATGCAGTTTGGGGCAAGTCATAGTCAAGTCAGCACACTGACACACTGACAGCTGTTGTTGCCTGTTGGGCTGCAGTTTGCCATGTTATGATTTGAGCATATTTTTTATGCTAAATGCAGTACCTGTGAGGGTTTCTGGACAATATTTGTCATTGTTTTGTTGTTAATTGGTTTCCAATAAAAAATATATACATACATTTGCATGAAGCAAGCATATTTGCCCACTCCCATGTTGATAAGAGTATTAAATACTTGACAAATCTCCCTTTAAGGTACATTTTGAACGGATAAAAAAATTTGATTAATTTGCAATTAATCATGATTAACTATTTAAATTGATTGACAGCCCTAATATATACAGTATATGTACTGAAAATTTTAAATGTTAATTTAGGGCAGGGGAAAGGATGACAGGATGGAGGAGAGGAGACTTTGAAAGTTGTTAAAGTTTGGCCGAAGCAAGCATTGTAATCACAGCCCTCCTTTTTAACTGTGGTTGAGCAAAATCAATCCGTGCGATTTGTGTGCCCGGCAGCCTTCTAACAAGTGCAGCCAGCTGGAAAATAGTTCCATCGTCACCCCACAACACCTGGCCAGCCAAGACACTGCATCGGTGCTTCCTTTGGAAAGCCACTTGTACACACACTCAAGCACACGGGCAAATACAAATACCTGTAGGAGCCAGCGAGGGCAACCTTCGGCTTTGTAATCTCAGTCGATGATGTGGTGGCTGAGAGAGAGTTGTGATTGTCAGAGACAGCACAAAGCGGACCAAAGTGGGTTTTGCATGGCTGTGATCTCTATAAAACTGGAGAAGAATGAAACGCGAGCTGAAAATTGCTGGCGACTGGCAGTGCAGTTACATCCTGTCGGATTGCACGGGGAAAGTAGGACATATATAAGTCACACAGATCAGCGTGTTGAATCTCTGAACATCTTTTCCTCGCTGTTTCTTTGAGCGGAATTTAGATGTACTATTGCCGCCAGGGGAAAAAGGACGGTAATGTAACAACTTAAAGAATTTCTAATCCTCATTTTACATCATATGTCATTACGTCAGTGATGAACATTCGTATTCACAGCAACAGTTGAGGTCTGGGACCGCAGAAGCAAATCTTCCTATGATTATAAAATGATTACTTCATGGCAATATATATCACTCTTTTCCTGGGAAAACTGGGGTTTCTTGCTCTACGAATATATGTCTGATTTTAAATACAGAACTATGGATAATTAATACATTAATCAACTGGCATTTATTCTCACTTTTGATGCTATTCTTTCATATTTGTTAGATTATGTGGTAATATTTTTTATATCACTATCTTTACAAACCCTATTGCTAGACAAGAATGTCAATATTGGACGATTCTGCAAAAGCCTGGATTATGTTCAATGCGACTTTTTAATTTTTTTTAAATTATCGCTTGGTTATGGCAAATAAAGAGTTAAGGCATGGTTAGGGTTAGGCAAGTAAAACACATTTTTAAAGGGAAACACCACCTAAACAAGGCAAAATTGAGCATGGCTCACATACCCCTGCTCACTGCTTGACCCTTACTAAAGTAGGGCCAAAGATTTTGCCTTTTGGAACTAATGGCATTAGTCTATTGAGCACAATGTAACTTGTTATTATCAAAAATTTAGGGGACCCTGGACTTCTAACCCCTCAAAAGGCATAACTAGACCATACCGTCAACCATCATACCAAATTTGAAGTTCCTAAGTTGAATAGTTTCCGAGTTCTGCTCTGGAAACGAGGACGGACGGAAGGACCCACCCCTGGGTGCTCTCAGTGTCATCTAGAACACCTCTCCCTATTCATTGTCTATGGAGCAGCTCCAGACTTTATACCCTATGACATCACAAGTTTGCGTTTTTGGATTTGGGAGTGAGTTCTTCATGTTTACTAATATTTGTGAACTGTTTTGGACTATGGATACAGTTAATAAAAAAGGTAACTTTAACTGCAGCCGTGTGACGGGAGGCAAACTCTTAGTCATCTACAGCAAGAAAGCCAGACATGTCACACGTCCACCTTCCAACTCGACCTCCACACCTTTATATTCTGACTCACAGGGCACACTACTTCCTGCACTGGCACTGGAAGTTGGCACTGAACAAAAATCGTGGGGTCCAGAATCGTCCAATACATCTTTGACATAGATAAAGAAGAAGATATGTTCAGCATAGTACACTGGAGTGGTTATATGACCATCTTTACAGTGCTGCCCTGAGATCATTACTGCGCACAGTGGCAGGGAAGGAAAAAAGATCATATTGGTGATTTGAGGTACATACAGTAAGTATTGTTCTTGGACTTTAAGTTGTTACATTGGAGCTATCTTATGCATTTGATGCTCTACCAGTTGGATGTTGCTCTTCGCTCTGATTGCAGATGAAGGCCTGCATGGCTGATTAAGCCACTTGTTGAACCACATGTATAGTTTTTGTTCACAGAATTATCACTTTGTTCACGCTTATTATAAAAACTAGAATTACCGCCTCGCGACTTTATGCCTCCACCAAGCAGTCTAGTTGCAGTTTACATCCATGTCTGCCCAAAATGTCATCACTTCATCATTTTATCCTATTAGATATTTCTGTGAAATTGTAATTAGCATATGAATTCTTGAGATAAACTCATTTTGTGAGGTCACAGTGACTTTGACCTTTGACCACCAAAATCTATTTAGTCAATTCATTCTTGAGTCTAAGTGGACATTTGGGCCAAATTTGTAAAAATTCTCTCAAGGCATTCCTGAGATATCATGAGAATGGGACAAACGCAAGGTCACAGTGACATTTGACCTACAAAATCTGATCAGTTCATCCTTGACTCCAAGTGGACGTTTGTGCCAAATTTGAAGAAAATGCTTTCCAGGCTTTCCTGAAATATCTTGTTTAAGAGAATGGGCCAGACGGACGTTTGGGTGTACAGACATAGGGACGGATGGACTACCCTAAAACATATTACCTCCGGCCACGGCTATGTGGAGACATAAAAATACTTTGCCACACAGATGAATTGTGTGCTTCATAGTTTGCCCAGTTATATTTCCAACAGCATTTTAAGGTCAGATAAAAACAAACACACAAGCACACAAACTGTAAAAGTCAGGGGTTCCTGCAGGTAAGGGAGTTGATTTTGGCCCACATTTCCAGTAAATATCAGCATCTCAATTCCTGGAATTTAGCCATCAATGCAAGTGCCTTGATTCCTGCTACTACATCCTGCCCCTATTATAAGTCATATTCTGTCATGATATGATGATGATGATGATACAATAGATCTATTTTTGACTTAACAGCCATGGTATGCCTATGACTCTCCTCTCGCTTGTGCAGCACATTACCTAACCTCAAACTGAGAAAATCTGCGTGCTCAGCTGACTGCATGTTCCTTTGTGCGTGTGTGACCTAAATTTGCACGAGGTGTTAAATAAAAATGCCCTGCCGCCACACTGGCTGGCTTTTGTCCATCCAAATCAAATTGTTTGTGCCAACGAGCGCAGACCTGCCGTCCAAACAACGTGTCGCACCGCCGTAATGGCTCTTTGAAATGGAAACAAATGCCATTGATCAACAGCGCCATCCACTTTCAAAGCCAGCCTAAGAGGCTGCCTTAGTCAAACAGCATATGAAATGATTGGCTACTCCACAGAATGACATGTGCAAACAAGCCTTTTCAGCATCAGAATGAGTGCTTGTGTGTGATTTAACAGATGGTTGGCTGCTGATGTCTTTTCTCTTTTTTTTTATTCAATTAGAATATCTTGTGTGATGATGATAATGATGATGATAATGATGATTGTTATGTTTTTACACCAAATTTGCGGGAAGTTAGTTGGTTTCAGGTGTTAAAATCGGTCTGCTGGTTTGTCTTTCTCTTTATCCCTGGACAGGGTGCACAGCCAGTATCCAATTGCCCGTCCGACTGCAGCCAGGGGACGGCAATATCTGGCTCACAATATAATGCATCGGCAGTCCCATCAGAGCCCACAATGCAGAACGCTAACCATAACCCAAGCACCTGCCTCCCAGGATGGAACCGTGCGAGGAGGGAGGAGGGCTGACAGAGAGAAAGGGGGGAGGAGAAACAAACAATTATAAATCGTGAATCATGCGCTTGTCATCCCCGAGTGCAGCTTGAGGTGACTTTAGTTTTCAAATTGTTAAAGCGAGATAGATAACAAATGAAAGAATTTATAAAGAAAATGTGGAATCCTGCGTCTTTCAAGCACATCAAAGAACACATTTTCTCTTGAACAGCAGGAGGGTGAAATCACATGGCACACTCCGCTCCCCGTTTCCCGTTCTCCCTTAACATTACAGATTTAATGAAGTCAAATTGCAGCGGGGTTTCCGTGGGAAAATTGGCACTGAAACATAATTTATGACTGAAGTAACACGAGCCAATGATTGAGGGATATGTTTATCACGAATGTCAGTTATTTTCTAAGAAAGCTCTAAAAAATTATATTACAAGACGACTATGATGCGACCAAAAATCTGTCAAGCACAACTAAACATTTCCATTGGTCGCGTGTTAAACGACGCCCCTGTATTACTCCTCACAACCTTAAAACATACCGGTAATTCAAAATGAAGAAAACTATTGATTGTTTTTTCCGCCAAGAAAAATGCTGCGGTGCCCGTTACACCCAGAGATACAGAAACGTAGATGCCGCGTTTATGCTTTGGCATGCGTCTGCGTGGACACCATATTGGAGCGCTCAAGATCTGCTAGTTATTAAACAAATACAATGTGTATTGAGAGATGCAGACCTCTCTACAAAATCGACTGCAATATATGAATTAATCTGAATTGATTTTCATGAAATTCTGTTTGTTTTAAACGTGGGAAATTGAACATGATACTGGTTACTTATTAAAATTAAATGTAGTTACTGGGGGCGGATTTAATCAGCTCTAAGCCAAAACATTAACCTTGTGAATAGCTACAACTTCCTCAGGGACATGCAGGCTGCGATCTATGAATAATTTCCGCTTTGTGAGTTCCTCCAAAGCCTTCTGGTTGCTGGTTATTGTATTAATAATTAAATCAATTCAATAATGAAATAAATAACTACTATATTTTGGTTGCACATAAATTATGGGCTGGTGCACCTGGATGAAAAGGTCTGGCACACCAGTGCAACCAATATACAATACTGTTTACTCCTCCTTTACAAGTTCTATTACTAGTTCTGTGGAAATCAAACATTTGTAGTGTCAAGAAAACTCACTATATTTGATTATTGTTTAAATTATATGTATTTAATTTGGAAAAAAGTAGTAGGTCACATTTAAGGTAGCTATGAAAATGGCTCACTGCCTGTATATGTATTTCCATCAGTGTTGGGGAAGCTAGTGAAGCTACAAGCTACTCCTCACTGGAAGCAGTCAAGTTACGGCAACACACTTTTAAAGTAGCAAGCTACACTACAAGCAACTCAGAAAAAATAGCTTAATGCTCTCAAGCTGTTTCACAACATCCACTGTTAAGTAATATAATCAACGGATAAATGATCATTATAATCAGGACTGTTAAAGGTACAGTGTGTAGGATTTGGCTGCATGTGATAGTGGTTGCAGATTGCAACCAACTGAGTACCCCTCCGCTCACTACTCCCTTTCCAAGACTGCAGTAATGTGAGCCGCCGAGTGCAAAACCGCTCAGCTTGTGTTACTACAGTTTCACAAGTGTGTCGGACAACTACGGTGGCCTTCAGGTAACGTGAAATCGCCAGTGTTTGGTTCGTCCATTCTGTGCTACTGTAGAAACATGTCGGTGCATCATGGCGGACTCTCCGTGTAGATATGAAGGGCTCGTTCTAAGCTAACGAAAATAAATGATTCTTAGTTTCAGGTGATTATACACTAATGAAAACAGAGTCATGAATATCATATTCCATTTCTGCTAACAGATCCCCTGAAATGTTAAACACTGTTCCTTTAATTTATCAAACAAATGCATTATTATCTTGAAAACAAATCTAGTTGAGGGTATATTTACATGCACATCAGTATCCCGGTTTAGAGTCTTATCCTTTTTTTGAGCATATTAAGGATTTGATGTTTACATGTTGACATGAGAGATCTGCTTATTCATATCCCTGTTTACATGATCATATCAGTATCTAGATATATCTGATCATCTGGCAGCTGGTGTGTCTTGATTCCTCAACCTCTCATCCGTTTATTTCTGAGAATGAACACAGTTTGGTGTCTGGTTTATCAGCAATCTGGATTAGTTGTCTTGGCTACATGCCGTAGCATAAAGCTGGCATATCCAGGCTTCTTCGGTCTTATCCAGGTATATGAAAACAGGATATGGGGTTGACGTGTGCAACTGTTGGTTGGTCAACTGTTGTTTTTAAATGCTATACAAATAAATTGGGATTGGATTGGAACATAACAAGCTCTATGAAGTGCTATAGCTATTCTTTGGCTCTTTGGTGTGGGACTTGCCCCACCTGCGGCTGCTATTTTTGCGACAGGTCGGCCGCCGGTCCAACTCTCTCTACTTCTGGCCTGTGCCATCAAACGAGCCCGCTGCTCGATTCTCCCCTGAATCATAAGACGGGAGGGTGCCGGTGTGCAGAATCTGCGCAGGTGGTGGAGCAACATTTCAATCATTTCTGAGCTTTTTTAATCTTCAAGAGAAGAAAAAAACCTGTGATGCAGCGTTTGGTCACGCTACACCACTTCTTGCTAGAAAAAAAATAGCTTGCTACTGAAAACGTTACATGATTTTGAACATATCTATGCTACACAACTGCTACTGGAAAAATGTGGTTAAACAAAGTCTTGATGATTTTTCTTTTTAATAAAAAACATTTAAAATGAAATTCTCTATTAATTAAAATGCATAGATTCCAGGCTGGGATGGGGGAATAATCTTGCTTCAAAAAAAACCTGACCACAGTGAGTGCACCTATGCAAATTCAAGCCAACCATCAAGATATTGTTCTGACATCTCCAGGGAGCATGTGTAGCCTAATTTGCAACACGGTGAGGTGACACATGGATGTGAGTCGGGAGGGAGAGCCGTTGTGGCCCGTGGCACACCTCCCTCCCTCTCTCTCAGCCTCTCCCTCCCGCTTCTGTCTCTCGTGATCTCTCTCAAGCTCCATCCTCGTCCTCCCTTCCCCTTTAACTTCTCTCTGCCCTCCTCTCTGTCCCACTGTCTCCTCTACTCCCCCCAGACTCCCTCTGTTTCCTGTCCTACCTCCTTTTCGTGAGTAAGGCAGGAGGCAGGAAATGCTGTGAGGTGTACTGGAGTGCTCTTGATGTACTGTGTTTGAGACCTCGATGAACTTGCATAGGAATGGAGAGTGAGAAAAAGCAGCTCCACTTACAACGCTACAGTTCTCTACCATATGGTTTCATTTCCTAACAACATTCATTAGTGTTTGCATTGATGCAATATGTTTGAACTCACACACATTGCAACCTTGAAAAACAGTAAATAAAAAAAAAAAAAGGAAAAATAAATACATCACCACTAACATGTTGCTTTTGGCTCACAATATTAGTAATTATATAAAAAAAAATGTTGTTAAAAAAAGAAGACAAAAAAGGATGCTTACTTGGGTTGATTGCCTAAAAGCATCTTTGATTTTCTCTCAGCTATTTGATCAAATTGACCACATTTGAGCTATTTTCTACTTTATTTTAACGTGGCCTAAAAGCAGAGACTTGAAACGAAAGCAAAGCTGCCTTCTGAACAACCTACATTGCATCTCCCACCTCTTTTCCCAGGTTTTATCTCGCTCCAAATATGGCTTGGAGAGGGCAGCATTCATCACTTGCCACTGGCACGTCCTAATGAAGCCGTCGTTTGTCTGCCTAATGGCACCTGGGCTCCATCTGTCATTGGCGAGCCGATGCAGAGACGCACGGCATTCACCTTGCCAGCTCTCGTTCGCCGACAGCGAAGGGGGGGGGGGAGTAGGGGATCACGTCCGACCTTACCCCGTGCGTGTTTGTGTCTCTTTTTGCACGCTGTGAAATCCCTGTAACAACACTACTGTGCAACATGGCCTCTTGCACTCGGCCGGGCTGAGTGTTTTTTGGCCAGGAGAAAAAGCGTGCCGCTGCCTCCGTGCCACAGCTCCCCAACGTGGCTCGGACGGGGAGTGTGACATATGTCCGTGTTGTTGGGGACGCGGGGTGGAGTGTGTGCGTCTTTGCAGCTCGACAGCTGGAGCTGGCCTCAGCGGCCTCTCTTAGGGGAGCACTCCATGGCTCTTGCGCCTACTACACTGCCATGGCCTGAAGGCTGGTTTGACAACAGTTAACCTTGGATTTATCTAGCCCAGTGCCTGGCCCCACAAGCACCCCGAAACACACACACATACACACACGCACGCACGCACAGGCACAGGCACAGGCACATGCAGCTTATGTCTGCACGTTTCAAAGCCACTGTACAGTTTTGACACCCCTGTAGAGAGACATGCATGCACTTCAAAGGAACCCTCACTATGTTCTACATAGATGTGTCATGAATACAAGCGGCATATGTACACACACACACACACACAAATATCACAGATATCTTCTAACCACAATGAACGATGCCAATCATCACTTCTTAGGCTTTCAGTATTTACCAACTGAGTCATCCAAAAAAAAAAAATGATCCTACTTAAGTATTTCTAGTGGAAAAATCCTCTTCCCCATTCATTCTCCCAGTTTGCCATCACTTAGGCGTGCTTATTTTCGCGTGCCTTCACGCCAGAGGGTGGTAGGGGGGGGGGGTGGGTGGGGAATCCATTACATTACTTCATGATGCTACATCTGTTTAGCCATCCCTGCAAATTAAAGCATCTTCAAGGAGGCTCATCGCTCAGCACACTCAATTAAAATGACTCTGGCTTGTGCACAGATATGCTTCCTAGGACACTATTTTTTTTGCTTGTAGTCTACAGTGGAGAAGGACCAAGATGAAGTAAAACAGATGAGGCGTGGAGAAGAGGGTTTGTGGTTAGCAAGCAAATTACCATTCTATTATTTTTTTCGCGCAACTGCCGAGCTTGAGCTAAAGCCCGGAGAGTGTGGATGTGCAGCAGCGGCCAGGCACGTGAATATTATATATCTGCGTGCTTGTTTATCCCTGAAAGCATTACATATGTATGCTTGTGGGAGTGTCTGTGTGTGCACTCCCGTGTATGATCACCTTGGAAGCGTCTGCATCAAAGAATTGGTCCACTGCCATGCCGCCGGCACTGTGGAGAACCTGATGCATCAGTATGCATGAGGCCGCATGCAAATGATTTCCAACAGCAAAAGTCAATTGATGGTATTTTGTTTTCCTGCAGAAATTTGCTAAAAAAAAAAAAAAAAAAAAAAAAAAAAAAAGGAAAGAAAGCGAAACCCAGTGAAAATGAGTTATTGTGCAGTTCTCGGAGCAACCTGATCTCGATATTTTGACTGTTCTTGCTTAATTAGCCCAGTAAATCTGAACTGATTTAATTAGATTCACAAATCTTTCAGCGGATCAAGCCTTAGTTATAGCCACTGGACACATCACTGGGTCCCACTGTGGCACAAGGATTTGTAGCAAAAAGAGAGAGAGAGAGAAAAAAAAAGCACAGTGAGATATTTTTAAAGAAGAGGATTGTGTTTGGCTCTAATGTTCAGGGACGCAGGCTAAAAAAAGAAAATAGCTATGCTCCGTGGGCTACATCTCTGCCTCTGTCTCGCTTTCCCGTTCTCTCTTTCACAGACCTCTACCTTATTGAGGCTGACAATAGACAAGAGCGGCATGGCGAAAAGTAATTATGAGGAAAAACTGCATAGCTGCCCACGCAATCATCTGTGTCAGAGGCCACACAACGAAACACAGGGCCCGCTTAAATGAGCCTGACAAGCCCAGGGAATATTAATTTTCTCTCCCCCTGATTTTATCTCCTCACACATGTATTATTAAACCCTTTCTCATCAAGGCCACAATATGGAAATGATGAATGGTCTTCCAGATTGGCAATGCAGTTCATAGAGGTGTATGTGTGTGTCTGTGTGTGTTAGAGGTCACATACAAACACGGCGAGAGCACAAAGTCACACATACACAGACTCGTCTCCCGGGTAGCTAACCCCACAGGAGATGGCCTTAGCGATCTGATTGGGGTGCTGACCAAAATGAGATGGTAGACGCCCACCCCCCCCTGCCTTAACAGTGAATGGCGGGGACACAGCCTGTAATAACTGCCACTTATGTGCCCTCACGCAAACACACAGACGCACTGAATTGTTCTGCACGCACCAAAGTCCAAAGAAGTCAGAAGTTAGAATTACAGGTTTGCCCTCCTGATTGCAGACCCCTCAGAGTGTACAGGCTCTGCCAGCTCTGTATAGGCGCACACACACACAGTCTCATTACACACTGCTCGGGTCTAATCAGTACAACTCAGGGTTTGGATAAGGATCACAGCAGATGTACTGTTTCAACAGAGGGAAATATATACTTTGGAAAAAAGGCACTCACCTTGCTCCCTACCTTAAATAGAAACCTGGAATATGATTTCCCACTTCAACCTGAGCCATGCTCCGTTTCACATTGAGACACTCTAATAATGCCATGCTGTAATGTGTTAGCTGTAGGCCTGTCAATCGATTAGAATATTTAATCGCGATTAATCGCCTGTTTGTCCGTAGTTAATCACGATGAATTGCAAATTAATCACACATTTTTTTATCTTTTCAAAATGTACCTTAAAGGGAGATTTGTCAAGTATTTAATACTCTTATCAACATGGGAGTCGGCAAATATGCTTGCTTTATGAAAATGTATGTGTATATTTATTATTGGAAATCAATTAACAACACAAAACAATGACAAATATTGTCCAGAAACCCTCACAGATACTGCATTTAGCATAAAAATATGCTCAAATCATAACATGGCAAACACAAGCCCAACAGGCAACAACAGCTGTCAGTGTGTCAGTGTGCTGACTTGACTATGACTTGCCCCAAACTGGAATATTCAGTATGAGTGTTGGCGGTTGGCAGCATGGGGATAAATATTAAAATTCCATTTTTACAGCTGTATGCTTCACTCTAGCTTTTAAACGGAGCCCAATACAACCTCAAAAACATATATATATATATATATAAAAATAAAGAAATTAGTGGCGTTCAAACGAAGTAGTGTTAACGCGTTATTATCACGTTAACTTTGACAGCCCAAGTTAGCTGGCATTGTCACTCAAGGAACTGAATCCCAATTGTTAAGGATGCAAAAATTTGACATTGCGTGGTTTATCTTTTGGGGAAATGGAAGGTTGTTTACGAGAGGAGTTATCAATCTTTCCCAGCGAGCTTGGCATGTCATTCAATGCACAGAGGATGGGAATGAAGCAATCTGGAAGCCCATTTTTCCACAATATAAATTACTGTGAAAATGTTAGTGTCGTAGTTTACAGCGAGCCATTCTGAGACAAATGTATTGTGACTAATAAGATGGTACATCGTGTTAATGTCAGAACAATCCACTCAAATTAGGGGAAAGCAAAGTGCTGCTATATGGTTTGAGATCTTAACGTATTCTGCTAGCATCATTATGCGAGGCGATATGAGACGGCAAACAATGTGTCTCTGCGCTTTGAATCTGTCAAATCCCCATGTATTAAACATATAATTTCCCTCCTCATGGCCCCACTCCCGACTTGCATCCCTGTGCGATTATCTATCTCAGCTGTCAATCTTAGCCACTGTAGTTTACATGAGCATGTTTTCAAGTACCCACACACACACACGCAACACACACACACACACACACACACACACACACACACACCAACACACACACGAATGAAGCAGATACGGTTTCACCAGAAAATTACATGATGATGAGAGGCTTCCAGAGAAGCGGCGAACATGAGGGAAAAAAAAAGAAAAGAGAATCGTTTCTTTCATCTGATATCACAACAGATCCCAGCGAAGAGGAATGTGCTGTAGTAGATGTAGGATGGCTGGATAGATAGGGGAGGAACATGGTGGAGCTAAAATTAATAGCAAGGCTGCCGTTTGAAAGGCTTCATTGAGTTTTTTCTCTGCTGAATCCTTATTGACATCTCAAAAGTAACTTCAGAGATCATATGGGAAATGAAAAAAAAAAAAAAACAGACCTAGTTTAACATGTGTTAGTTATCGTATCGGAAAGAAGAAAAACATTACTAAAGAAATCAAAAATGCATTCACCATCTGAAATTTTTTCAACTTTCAACTCAGTCCTGACCATTTATTGTATAAAAGGACTAATAAAAATAATTTTATTTATATGGCACTTTTCAAGCTTAAGCACTAATAAGCTGGTAAAATATAAGTAAAGGAAATAACCACATGTATAAACAAATAAGACACAAACATAGGAGGTCTCATGTAAAGCAGATAGAATGCCAATAAAAGAACAAACTCTTGAATTTAAAACAAATAAAAGTGCAAACTCTATAGAAGAGCATATAAAAAATATTAAAATGATGACAATAAACATGCACAATTTAAACAAGTAATGACAATAAAGTTAAAATGAAACACCATATATTTAAAAAGTAAATATGAAGTGATGCGATAATGGAAAAAGAAAACATTGTTAAGTGTAGACCATCAGACTAAGCTGCACTGTGTGGCTGTAACATTTTTCTAATTAGCATCAAACACAATACCGCTGAGGCCGAATTACTTTATTATTAGTTTTAATTAGTTTTGGACAATTCTGACCTGATGGTGGCGCTAGATGAAAAGCCAGCAGATTACTAACTTTTATTATAATTTATATTGTGGGGGACATGAATGCTCCTACCAAATTAAATTGGAAATCTACAGTTGTTGAGATATTTCACTCAGAACCAAAAATGTCTTGACATTTCTCTCCATCTCTCCTAATAGTTTAGTCTATCAGCGTTTAGCTATGATGCAGGCCATATCACACTGTTATGAAATAAAAATGTGTTTTGGAAAATGACCAAAAGAAATATTTCAAGAGAAGGTCTCATTCTGTAATACCTTATTGTTCCAAACTCTAAAACTGTCTCACCAGATGTTTGTGTTAAAGTATGACTCCATTTCCACAGTGGATTTATTCACTACAAATTGTGCTACAGTATATTACCGCTTTTGTTCTTTCCTATTATTATTACATAAATTGCCTGTGTTCCCACAAACAGCCCACTTTATGTGACATATCAGTCGCTATCACAGAACAATCTCTTTCCACAGCGTTATCTATCCCCTGGCTTCTTCACAGTCAATAAACCCGCGGATGAGTCGCAGCACTCCAAAGTAACTTTCTATCTTTTTACATCATATATTCGTTTCAGCGACTTTCAAGTAAAGCTCGTTATTGTTTAAACACATTTTTCAAACAGACCTCGGGTGGTTCTATTGTTTCAGTGCCTGCACAGATTGAGAAACTGAGGAAACGGTTAAATTTCATTCAACTCAACATTTCACCAGCAGGAATAATAGCATAAAATTTCCATCTAGCCTTATTGAACTTTTACACCCCACTAGTTTCATTCCATCCATTTATATCTCCATGAAATCCCCATAAGGGCTTGCACCTTTTCACTTTTTAAAATTCATTCTTAGCAAAGCTGCATGTCAGTATTTATTTCTGAGTAAAGGGGCCAGAAGTGTTCACTAATATAAATTGAACTATCCTGACACAATGGGATCGACTTAACCTTTGGGTGCTGAAATTTAGCAGTAATTCAGAGCAGCCCCCTCAACCACTTAATCCTCATACACAGAGATTTACATACCCCACTTGGAAGCTTGTGTAGACACACATCAAGCCTGTCTCTCTAGAATACACCCTGAGGAAAACACACACACACACACACACACACAGCCGCCACGTGCTGGGCTAACGCGTCCTGGGGATGCAGAACATCCGAAGGATAGCAACACTGCTGAGCCCAAACAAAATCAGCCAGCCCATTAAATGAGGCGTGACTCAGGAATCGTGCGTAATTTCTCTTGATGGTGTCTCAACGTGTTTTAAAGTCATTTATGTAACGACGCCGGATGATTCACAGAGGAGGCGAGCAGAAATGGAGCAGAAAAAGAGCATATTGACTCTGTTGAGCGTCCCACGAATTATGTCCCCAAATGTACAGTGGGGCGGTTAGCAGAAGGTCAGCGTCATCATGTAAGCTCTGGAGGTCAGCCATGTGACGACGTGGCACCAACAAAGTGGAGGAATACAAGTGGTACTCCTCTATACAATTAGCTTTACGTCAGCAGCACATAGCTATAAAAATGGAATTTGAATATGTATCCCCATGCTGCCGACGCTAACCACCAACACTCATACTGTATATTACAATAAGGGCTGTTAAAGGATCAGCTTTAAAGCCAGAAGAACCACAACCATGTCATACTAGATTGTTGTGAAGGAGGTTAAATAAAGCTCCAAACTTGCACTAAATTTTGGCGAGGAAAAACTGGCATGGCCATTTTCAAAGGGGTACCTTGACCTCTGACCTCAAGATATGTGAATGAAAATGGGTTCTATGGGTACCCACGAGTCTCCCCTTTACAGATATGCCCACTTTATGATAATCACATGCAGTTTGAGGGCAGTCATAGTCAAGTCAGCACACTGACACACTGACAGCTGTTGTTGCCTGCTGGGTTTGAGTTTCCCATGTTATGATTTGAGCATATTTTGTATGCTAAATGCAGTACCTGTGAGGGTTTCTGGACAATATTTGTTAATGTTTTGTGTTGTTAATTGATTTCTAATAATAAATACATACATACATTTGCATAGAGCAAGTATTTGCCCACTCCCATGTTGATAAGAGTATTAAATACTTGACAAATCTCCCTTTAAGGTACATTTTGAACAGATAAAAAAATGTGTGATAAATTTGCAATTAATCGCAATTCATAATGAACAATCATGCGATTAATCTTCTAAAAACACCTTCTGTAAAACGTGCAAATAATGCACCACATATTAAGGCTGAACCACATAATTCTTGAGCATTGTGCGCATGCCTTTGGGTGCGTTTACAGGAAGAGCAAAGTGATAACTATCTGTTTATCTAAATCCAGCTAAGGTGAAAACGGGAGGACTAAAATATACAGTGCAATATCTGGTGTTTGCCATCTGCGAAGTGAAATTTAACAAGAAAACAGACAATAAACAATAAGAAAAGGTGGAGACAAATTAGAAAGGAAGTAAGGAGAAAGTTCCCACAATAAAAGATCCTCGTCAGCTGCCGTGGTGGAAACTTTCTGCCGCTTCTCGAGGAGGTTTCCAAGCACATGCTCAGAGAAGCCAGGTGGCTTTGCTCAAACCATAGAAATCACTGAGATGGAGATTAAGGAATCTCTGGAATACTCCAACAGCCAGGGATGTCCTCTGTGATTAGAGAGGATTAGATGGCAGCACTGCCACTGGAGATACCGACTCATCACTTTTTATGCTGTTCCCTGGGTGATTTCATTCACACCGACTTACAGTTCCATGTAGGAATGTAATTTTAGCACCGGTTGCCCCAGTGGGAATCAAACTCCTCACCATTAAAAACATTGGTCCCGGTCGTTGCATGGCACCATCCAGAAACCTGACATTGATTTTCAGTCAGCCACGTATTGATGATTATGCTAACTTGCTGAGAACTTGTCAGATGAAATGAAGGGGAGACGGAGGGGAGACGGAGAAATCCATCAGTTCACATGGTAGAAGGCCAAAAACACCTCAGCCCGAGGAGGTTATTTTTTTACAGGATTGCAGGGGTGTGTAATTGCAATGCCAATCTTCGGGATTTAGCAGGGAATTAAAACCAAATCTCTCCCCACTTTTGGAACTTTAAATGTAGCATTTTACATAAATGTGATAAAGATAGAGATCGCATTGTTGGCAAAAAAAATACCGCTCTGTAACGTAGCCAACTATCACCGCGCGAGAATGAGAAATGCCTATTCTGCCACATAAATCTGTCTGTAGGGTTTTAATAGTGCTCAGGCACTAAAGACCAGAGACACTGCTATAAAACTGATTTAGAAGGGACACTTTTCACTGGATATATGGCTTCTATTATCGCAGTTATTAGAACACACACAAAGTTATGATTAAGGTCACTTAACAAATCATTAATGTTCAATATTTGATGTATTTTTAGGTTACACACGCTGCAATTATGACGCCATGTTGCCATGACGTCTGATGCCCTCCGACCTGTTCCACATTACCCTCATTATACCACCAGCCCGGCTTTTTTTGATTTCTCACTTTTCTTATTATTTAAGGAGTGCAGTCACAGCTAATGGTTGCCATCATCCTCCATCCTCCTTAGAGCCCGCAGACGCGCTAATCAATGCAACTCTGACAAACAACATTACCCGCAACATGCATCACGTTACTAATAGCAGGGGGCTAATAATACACAGGTGATAAAACATTGATCTGCTGCCATGAATATGAAATTAACAGTGTGTACGCACTCAAACACGCAAGCACACAGCAGATTAATGTTTACGTCTCATAAAATATTCTGATCAGAATTAATGATAAAATATGGCGTGTTGTGTGCAAAAAACCTGGCATCTGTTAAATGGCTACTGTACAGTGACAGCTATAATACACTGTGATTTAACAGCTATAAAAAGCTTTTTTTCCAGACCCCCCCTTCTCAATTATTCCTTCTCAGATTTAAAGGGTGTGACTGGATGCGGATAGAAGTGGTTGTTAGAAAACACTGGAGGGTTTGTATCTTTGCGAATGAAGGGGTCTCGGGGGAAGTCTAATCACTTTCATTTTGCATCCCTGAAGAATTAGACCAAGTTAAACAGAGCGAAGCCGACGCGAAGGCAAGCAGAAAGTGATGCCTAGCTGGAGATATGATAATGGATGGTTTTCACCTTGAGGTCATTAAATAATTATCTTGTCGCAGGTTTAAGAGCTCATGTTTAAAATAGGACGTTCCATCACACCGGTCTACAGCTGTTCATATAGAAAGGCGGCCTTTGAAGAATTATTCTCTTAAAATATGTACATTGTGGGATCTGTATGCATGAAAGAACATCTTGCCATGATAGATCTATTATTCAAGTTTGTTTGACAGTGAAAGTGGGGTAAACTACATTTTTGCATGTGTCTTGGTTCAGGATTTTTATGTTTAAAAGGACATTCATTGTTATTATATTAGGGTAATATGTAGCCGATCATTTTCTAAATCAATATTTATTGTAATAGGGGGTATTAGTTACCTCATCTTGGATATACAAGCCTCCAAGCCATTAGGTGCTAACGAAACTGAGCCTTCCAAGTGTCTGTCTGTCTCTGTAATCCTTTAAAACAGAGACCAAAAGAAAGAGCCATGTATTCAATTTTGCTCTGAGAAAAATCTTCCCTTCCATCCTCTTCTTCATTTTACGCCTCTTGTGCCCTTTCCTGTTTTTTTTCTTCCCCTCTCACTGGGCTTTACTGGAACAAATCATTAGTAACACACACTGCTGTTTTTCTCTGGGTGAGCCAGGCTAATTTTGACACACTCATTATGCCTTCTCTCTTTCTGTCTCTGTTTCCTCTCCCTCACACAGACTTTCTTTCTCTTGACCTCCCTCCTTCCCTAGCTGCTGCACGCTGGGCCGTGCAATACATCACTGTAAAAGCTGCCTCTCTCTCGGGAGTGCCTGGGGGTGAAGACCCTGCTGGGAAAGGGGGTCGAACCGTGGCCACAGACCGATCTCCGTCCAAAGATAGCCAACTCTGAGCCTGATCAGAGGTCTGCTTTCCCTGCCAGGAGCCCGCTGAAGCTGGCAGCTCCGACGCGTTTGCTTGTTCCTACCTTCCACGTTCCCAAATTTGTGTTCTCCCTCTTTCTTGAAGTCTCTTTATGTGTTTTCCAATCTTTCCTCTCTCTCATTGCTCCATGTCGGAACAGCGCAGGGCATGCTTGGAGCCGACTGCAGCGCGTGGCAGGAGGAGGAGAAAAGAGGGAGGGAGGGAAGCAGATGCTTGTGACAGTGTGGGGGCAGTAATGAGGGTCCCTGCGACGGAGAAACAATCAGTAAGGCCTGAACACACAGCCCACTCGCGCACACACGCGCAAAACAGCGAGGGAGTAATGGGCTGGCAAAGGCCCGGGGCCAGTCTTACTGACACACACACACATTCAGCACACACTACAGGGTGAATAATGAAGAGGGGAAACCACCACCATAACTGTCGACCACTCACCGAGCAAAATAAAACCAGCCAAAAGTATATCACCCGCACCATTTTTGTAAAAACATTCATTTTGAACAAACAAATACCCCAGCCTGGCTCAGGTGAATCAGCTCAGTATGAGACTACAGTAAAGGGAAGCGGGGGTGGGAGGATTTTCTGGCACTCTCAGCCGTTCTGTCTCATGCCAGGACGGCACATATGACATCCCAGTGTGTTCCCCGAGCCTGCCTCTAATACGCACGCGAAGCCCTTCAAAAGCATTACCCCGCCGACGGGAGACACTTTTATTGTGGTAGACGTTTCAGTTCGATTCGCCAAAGCGAAGGGCTGCAGAGGAGGGGAAAACAAACAGTGCTTGCCGAGTGTGGGGTTCACGTTGCCGCGCAGACATTTCAAGAAGTGGGGCAGAGGGAGAGAGTGCGTGTTGAGGAGAACGAGGTTTGAAAATAGCCTGGGATAAAACAGAGACAGCGCGGCTGCTTATGTGCGCACGCACGCGGCGCTGCAAAAAAAAAAATGCACACGACAAAAGAAAACACACATTAACAAAGACGCATGCATAAATACACGCACGACACACGCTTGATGGCTCAAACAGAATCGAGAGTGTAAATCAGCGGCACGCTGGACAGTTTCAGCCGAGGAAGATTGAGTAAAATTGATTATGTCATCACAGGAAGTCTTTATCTGTCTCCCCTTTTAAGGCCTGCAGATCAATCCAGCGAGCTTGATTTGTAAGAGACACAAAAGACCTCTGCTGTGTAATGTTGTCTCTGATTCATTTCTTGTTTACCGCACCATCGTGACCTTTGGAAGTCCCTCATTATATTGAGGCTTTTAGCTACAATGATTAAGATTTAAAATTGTAAAATGTAATAACTTGCCTTTTTCTCTTGTAAAGGTAAAGGTAAACTGTGCTAAAGACAACGAATGTGTAAAAATGTTGTGTATTTGTGTGTGTATGTGTCAGCTTATGACTCATATCAGCGATCTGAAGACTGACAGCAGTCAGTCTGCATTACGTTTACAGTTACAGTGACGCATTTGACCTCGGTGTTTATCCTAGCTTCTCCCCCCGCAGACATGAACAGACAGTGACACAGTTAACAGCCGCGTACACAGGCTCACAAAATACACACACATACACGCACAATTCACTGTTACACATTTCCCTGTTCCCTGCTTGACGCTTGGGAGACAATTTGAAACGGTGGGACCATGGACGATCAGCCCTCTGCTGTAATTGGGTCCCTTGTCACCCAGCAAATTCATGTCAGCATTGGTCACATGGGACACTAATCTAAATGGCATCAGTGTCCTACTTTGTGTGTGTGTGTGTGTGAGAGAGAGAGACACAGAGAGGGAGAACTATGGAAAGCAAAAAAAAAGGTGTGGTAACTTTGAGAAGCAAAGTGAGAGGCTGCTGGTAAATTGTGTGCAGGGCTGTCACTGGGCTACACTGCAACAGAGCTGTGTTCCAGCTGTGAATATGACAACTGAACACGCTGTCTGGTTCAACTTGTTTCATTTAGTTTCTAAGAGGTACCAGTGAGCAACCCCCAGGTCTGTAAAGTGAAGCCAATGCAGAAGTGCCTTAAACCTGCATTCTATCTAATAGCCAGCAGGGGGCGACTCCTGGTTGCAAAAAAAAGTCCGATTGTATAGAAGTCTATGAGAAAATGACCCTAGTGAGATGGCGACGGCCAGAATGCAGAACTCGAGGCTTCGAAACGGCAGTCCACAAACCAATTGGTGCCGTCACGGTAACTACGTCCACTTCTTGTAGTCCATGGTAAGTACACATTGTATTATATCAATGATCTGGACATGGACAAACAATGTCCTGCTACTGATTTTGTTCATTTTCCTTACCAAAGTTTAACAACAGGGCAATATATCAAACTTCAGATCAATCATACTTTTTAAAAATGGAAACTCCACACAGCAAGGACGGAAATTAGGCACCATTCAAATTTAAAAAAGTATGTGTAAATATTAATATGACATGTGGAGCTGCCAAGGGGTGGTGAGAAGTAACAGCTTTATTTCCAACTCAGTGTGAAAAATAAATGTGTTTTTGTGACTTAAACCAACACATTTACCACTGTCATTTTTTAAAAATGAATTGTTAGCTGAACATGCTGTGGTGGTGTATAAATGTCTGTGTATTACTGGGGTTTTTTTTTTCAGTGCAACTTATTAATATTTACATATTGCTCCTAAATCTCAATTTGGTCAGACTTGCACGTTTGGATGGTGTGAAGAGCAATCTGCAGGTAAGAAAAATGTGGGCAAGTTTACGTTAACAAAGTGACAGCAGTCAGTCCCGACCAGTGGAGGCTGGTCAATAGAGGCAGAGTAGGTGACGCCTCCTCTATTTTTGAGAGACAAGAGGGAGATCAAAATATAAAAAAGAGTAATTGGTTGAAATAAACCATTATCAAATCTCATTATTATTTATACAAATATATTATAATATTCCCTTCATTGGAAAAAATCCATAATTGAAAATCTGATTTAAATGCTTCAACAGCGACACCTGCATAGCAGGCAAGAAAGTGGTGGTGGGGGCAAGGGAGGACGGCTACCGTCCTCCCTTGACGCGGGACCTCTTCTATCAATTAAATGTATTTCTTTTTTTTTTCATGCTAATCTGCCCAAAACATGTAAAATGACATCTTGAAGGCTTGTTACCAATTAACAACCAGAAGAATACACTATTCATATTGCGTTGTTCCAATGATAATGTCCAATATAGGGCTTTACAACAGAGTCCAAAGTTTCCCTTTTTTATCGAGGAGCTTTACTATTTGCGTAAGCCAAGACAACAGTTAGCTTGTTGTAGCAGCCCTAGAGGACCTGTGCAGCAAAATTAAAAAATCTGAATCACATGTAAGCCCCCCCTATATGACACACACAAATTAGTAACAGGAGAGCACATTCATATATCAAGCAGCACTGAGCCCATACATATAACATGACACTGTACGGGTTGGCTTTCCTCCTGTCCTCCACCATTTATTGAGACACCAGCGTTAGCTTGGGCCCATATTCCTCATATGTATTATCATGTTCTACATAATCATATATTTCCAAAGAACGTCTGAACAAGGTCATGAACTCAGCATACAGAGAGTTAGAAGGATAAGGACTGACTACTCATACTGTAGTCAGTATGAGTGCTGTTATGTGAAGTTAATCAACAACCCTTGAGCAAATCAGAATTACATATTTATCAAGGCCATTTGTATAATGAATATAAATGATGACCTTTTGAGAGCTGGCTTTTTCCACGTCATGTTTCCTCAAGTAGGCTGAAGATGAGCCACTTTGGTGGAAATACTACTAAAATATGAAACTAGTGAGTTGTATTTTTAAAAAGGGTAATGCACATTTACATGGCAGGAGGGATAAGGGAAGCTCTACGGAAACAGTGGAGAGTAGTAAAGATGAAGAGGCCATACTAAACAAACCTTAAATCCATAATGAATGTGCTTTCGCTAAAGAAAACTGATATGGTATGTTTAATATTTTACGATTAGATGATGAACACGTAGATAGATATGTAGTGTTTCTTGAAAGGGTCTATTAAGGGATATAGTCAATAGTCATCTTCAACACTAGAGAGTAGGAGCTGTCAATTAGCATAAAACATCCTGTCAAAACAAAGAAATGTCTCCATCTGTGATCCATAGTCAATAAAGATCAAGCAGATTTGATTGTAGATTGTTTATGATATGTTGCACCTGTCCACACTTCAGACAGCAGTAAGATGATCAAAGTGGTTGCCATGATGGCTCCTATAGAGGCAGGTGGGAAATCTGTAGGCTATGGCGGCAAACTTCCGAGAGCGAGTTAGTACAATCTACCGTGAAAGTCTGCAAGTACCATCTGTGGGGGGCTAAGTGATGAACTAGAAAGCTGCTGACACAATAATTACAGGCATAGCAATGAGGCTGAGAAAAAAGGAATAAAGAAGGAGTGTGAAACAAAGTGGTAGAAAGTCAGAGAGGAAGAGAGGCAGAAACTTTGAGCCAGAGGTTGATGATTATCAGGAGGCAAACATGAAGCGCTGAGCATGTGGCCTCTCTCTCGGCTGTAAAAGCTGTATTAACACAGTGTTTGGTCAGACGTCAGTATCACGACATGTGTCATCCCCAGTTTGTGTGCGTGTTTGAGCTACCGAGATGGAATAAACACCCTCAGTGAAGTCAGTACCAGGAAATTATGCAATGACTGTACAGTCACAGTCAAAGTAATTTGTTTACCTTCCAATAAAGAAGACTATCTCGGGCTGCTTTATCCTATTTCTGGTGGCAGGGCTCAGAGAAAGCATACTGAAGTACAGAGCCTTCAGCGGCAGACTCAATTGTCTTATCCCGCTCATGTCCGTTACTTCATCCCCTCTTCATTGACGACAAAAGGATACTTAGTGGGTGTTAAACAACCAACCCTGCTCTCTAAAGCAGCGTTTCCCAATTTTTTGAAAAAAATGACAAACCATCGAAACCCACTTCACAATAGTCCTTATCTATAAACCGTGAGCGAATTTGTACTTAAATGAACGTTCCTGACCATTTTTACTGCCATTTCCGCATCACCTTATATTATCTTGAATAGGTAAACCAGCCATTTTGAAGACATATACGTTTGATGAATCATAACTTTGTTTTACGCATGCATTATTGAAAAAATATACACATTTTAAATACTTTATAAATGAGACCAAATGAATGCATTTAACAGGCTCTCGTTTTTTTTCCCCTCTCATCAGTAAAACAAACAGAATGTACGCTATCCTTTCATAGTAAATTCAATGTTATAAGTAGGCTACAATTATTACAATTAAGTAGGCTCCTTCATGTGGCTCAAAGGTGTACTGCAGATTTAAATGTTAAATAAAAGACTATGGAAGAAATTCTGCAAATGTATTTAGCGACTAGACACGTTGCATTAAATTAAAGAACGCTTGCAGTGATTGGCTGCGAGCAAAACCATAAAATAGTCATTTTCCTCTCGATTTGGGCACAAAAAGGATCAATTCCAGGTAGCGTTTGACTGCAGAAGTTTCAATTATAATTGGTACTGGGTTATTTCAGTTGATGCCTTAAAGGTATCGAGTACCAATACCCAGCCCTATTGGCGACCCTATTAAAATCTTCAGCGACAAACCTGTGGGTCCGACCCAGTCTTTGGGAATTCCTGCTTTAAAGGAATGTCTACAAAAAAATAAATAGACTGGACTTTAATATTACCAGAATTAGATCAATTGAGTCCATTAAAATTTGAAACAGTTCAATAAAGTAAATGTAATATAAAATATTGCCATCTATATGTGTAGGGACCAAGCAGGAAGTTGAGTTCCTCAGCCAGACGACGTCTCTGTCATCACACTAGTGTGCATGCTCACTGGGCACAAAAACGCTGAAAGCCTATGAAAGCCCAGAAAATGTTTTCAGTGTAAGCCCTCAGTGAGAAACTTACATTTGAATGAGTGGGGCGCCATCTGGGAACACAATATCCAGCTCTAGTAATACATCTATGGGTCCAACGCATCCCTCACCGTCCATTTAAATGGCAAAAGAACTGCACTTATATAGTGCTTCTCCTCCTTAGCCGTCAGTCTTTACAATTTGCCTCTCATTGACCCATTCACACACATCGATGGCAGCAGAGCTGCTATGAGAGACACTGGCCTATCCATCAGGAGGTTCATTGTCTTTTCTTAAGAACACTTTGACATATGAACCAGATGAGCCAGGGATTGAACCATCTGCAATCAATGGACCACCCGCTCTACCTCCTGAGCCACAGAACAATTGTGAATATGTAACATGCACTTTCAAGGGTTAAATTACATTGATCAACAATTAAAAAGCAGAGTTTGTGGCAATATGATCGGCTTTACTCCAAAACTCTGACTAGACCATTTGTTAAAATGCTCCGGAACAACAAATGGGCTGGCTAGAATACTCATTTGTTAAATCCATGATATATCGACTTTCACAAGCAAATGTTGTGCTCATATTTCACAAAGAGCTAGTGGAGTTTGTCTGAGCACTTTAAAGACTTCTCAAAAGCTTGAAAGCTCCAAAACAATGACAATAATTTTATAATAAGATTGTTTTATCAACTAGTGTTTCCAAGGTCATGGATGGACTTTCAATCTCAACTTTAAAGCCAGCATGGAGAACAAGACCTTAAAGTGCTCCGGAATATCTTCCTCTTCCCTTTTGTGTTGGACGCCTCTGAACTGCAGGTGCGTCTCTGTATACCGAGTGGGAGTGGACTGCTTGTTCTCTTTGGAAATAAAAATGTCAGAGGTAATTGCCTTTGAAATGCCTTCACCTGATGGAGAATGTGGACGCCTTGGCCCCCTGCACAGGAGCATATTCCCTATATGAGTGCCCTTCAGATGCCACACAGGGTTCTTCTGCTGAGAGCCCCTTAATGGTTAAAATTAATGGCTGTAAGCTATCAAACAGTGCAATTTTCTTTTCCAGCTCGAAGGGCCGAACCTCTACATCCCACAACCTTCCGATGAGTGACCTCACTATGGCAACTGAACTCAATGAATGACGTGACCGCCCTGTGGGTAAACCTATACCTTCTAATTGTGTGACCAGATTCTGGCAATTACCTGAAAAGGGTTAGTGTGACCCATGTAAAAGCCTGCTTGCAAGGTAGAGGTGTTAAAAGGTGTCAGTAGGCATCAGACATACAGTATCGCTTAACGCTTAAGTATCACTTAAGTCTATCGAAGCCTGGCATTTGAAATTAGGGATGTTCTTAACAACTAATTTCTCAGAAGTTTAAACGGAAGATTAAACTACGACTAGCCGACTAATCTAAAAGTAAGAAAACACTCAGAAAACAGTCAAAATTGAGCACTATATACTACTATAAAGTTCAACATTGTCTGAAAAAATATTGCGTATCTAAGAGCTATCTTAAATCGTTAATCACATTTATTTTAAAACAAATCATATTTTAAATGCCACTGAAATGTCCCCAGTGTACCGATCTGGTCGCCCAGTTAGTGTGCTAGTGTGTTGTAATATTTGATGAAATGCCAGCGGGGACGGTATTCTAAGGGGAGTCATGGTTTGGCATCACTTATACCATTAGCATCTTAACATGCAAGTTTGATTCACTGAGCTAGCTGGCATTAGTCCGCTTCGTTGATTCATAGCATGCTAAGTTGCTAGCTTTCCCCTGCGTTCCAACTGAACTGGTAAGTCGGAATTTCAAAATTCCAAGTCGGAAATTTCAACTTCAGCACTGTCCAACTTCTATCTGTGGACATGTTGCTACGGTGTTTGTATGCACAAAATACCAGAGTAACGCATTGTTGTTAATTGGTATTGCTAACAATTGCTAACAGTGCTGGAGCCAACCCCATTAAGTTTTCTGAGTTGTTGTACTGGAATGCGGTCACCTCGGGTGTTACGCCATTCCCAGCTCGGACTGCCGAGGCAAATGGAACGCAGCTTTGGTTTGTAGCATACATGCTAGCTGGCTAACTATCTAGTTCGCTAGATTCAGTGTGCTGCTGGCCAATCCAGTCGATCAGGAGAGAACCAGCCGCTATTTCAGAAAGACGAGGTGGTGGCAGGCGAGGGTCGGGAGAACGCGACGGGATGAAAGTGAGCTGGGAGCGGCTGATGAGTTCAGATCAGAGCAGAGAGCCGCCGCTGTTGTTACTGCAGGAGGAGTGGCAGCTATCCACAGCAACAGCTGAGCCCGCATATGTCAATGTGTAATTTAAATGTGTACAGAATAATAACGAATTAAAATCGACTAATCGCGCACATGCGTTGTTGAAATGCAGTCAGAGACACAGGTAGATTGACTTCTGATTTGAGATGAATACAAACAGAGGCTGGTAGATCCAGTGCCCTTTGTTTCTGATGAAGTACCCTTCTGTAAGTGCTGTACAGAGGAGAGCTTTATTCTTTGTAGTCTGCTTTGAGTGACTACTGTACCTATCAGCCTCACTGCTGGGAGACAAAACAGAGACGGGAGGGAGACGGGGAGAGCAACAAGAACAACAGACCAACTCACCTTTCTTTTTTTGATCCATGCACATCTAAATTGTACTGTATGTACTCACTAGTGCAATTGAGTGCAGAGGACGCTGTCTGCCAATGACAAATTACCTCTATTTGTGTGGCCTTTCAAAACCGAAGCATAGATTTAAACGCATTGTCCTGACAATGTGTAGCTGTTCTCACACAGTGATAACAAACAGTGAAAAGAAAAGATAATTTCTTCTTCTTTCCTAGAATACCAGATCAAAAACACCGTGGCAGGTAAGAAAGATGATGAAAGAGTAACAATCGAATGAAAGACCAGAACAAAAAGAAATGTCACAGCTGCGAAAGAAAACATGCGCGCGAACAGCTCTTACTCAAGACATGTTCCTGCCCAAAACCCTGAAGTTCAGGCGCGGCGTTCGAGGTATTGATTGGGTGATTTGTATGTGTTGCCGCTGCTCCTGAAATGTGTCTAGGAACATGTGTTGATGGATGTGTCTGTGGCTGGGCTCTCAGCCTGTGAGGGCCAGGGGCTGGGAACGCTCTGACAGCCTCAAGGTTACCCGCCTGGCACCAAAACAGATGGATGCCCCTCATCGTAACTGTCTGTAATGTGTTCAACTCAATCATTCCCTGCCTCTCCATACAACATCTCTCTCATGCGCTCACCGAGGCAGTTTGTAGAAAGTCTGCGAGGAGTTCCAGAGACAGTAGTGATTGTGTTTATCACAGCAGGAGAACTTCTTCTTCTAGCTGCAACAACTACGATATAAGGTGGTTAACTATTATGTTCTTGGTCTGGAATGGTTCGACATTTTTTGCTTCTTTCCGAGTGTGAGATGAAAAGAACACTATCATTCTGAAATCCGTGTGTTAAGAATGAAGCTGGAGTCAGGACGTGTTTAGCCTAGCTTATCATAGAGACCGGAAGCAGGGGGGTAACGGCTGGCTCTGTCCAAAGTGAACAAATGTGCCTACCTACACCTAAAGCTTCCTAATGAACACTCTTTTTTACAAAAATAAAATGTAAAGTGACAATTTGTGGTTTTATGGGGCGTAAGGTGCCGGAGCTTTTCCCCCCTGCCAACAGTGTTTATGTTAAGCTAGGCTAAATACATCCCTTCCAGACTCAATCTCTGTATTTAACGCACATACATGAGATCAATACTTATCTCATTCTCAGAATGTAAGCAAATAAGTGAGTAATATGTTGAACTATTACTTTAAAGCTGCATTAAGTGATGTATTTGCCTACTTGGGGGCTATATTTACTATAGTTATATCTAGCGCGTTGGCAAACAATTGCCTGTTTCTGGCCGCCTGACGACGACCGATAATCGCTGTCCTTTTAGTTCTGTTTGGTTCTCGAATTTCTGAGAAACATACCCAACTTTTTAGCTCCTAAATGCTCCACAACATTCACTAGCTTGTCGCTAACTTTGTGTGTCCACCATTTGGTGCTGGGCAGGTAGCGTACAGTGGGGTTTTCTGAGCTTTGTGAAAATAGGTGCCTGCTACAGCTGAAAATAAAAGGTAAAGGTAATATAACCCATGGAGTTTTTTTGACCATGAATAGTACCATGGAGCCACGCAAGCTGCTCGATTCACTTTCTGCTGTTGGTTTCATGCTATTCTGCTTATTGACAGTTGGTTGCAGTAATGCACCAAGAAACATAGGAACAAAGACTGCTAGCTAATAAACATGGATGCATGATTAAAACGTTTTTGAAAACGGCGTTTCAAACTAAATGCACTCACCTTGTTTGTATACCTCAATAATACACACTTTAAGTGTGGTGTTAATTATGCAAATTTACAATTCTCACGTATGCACGTTCATTTATGCAAAGTGGCATTCATCATGTTTACGAAGGTTATTTGCACAGTTATCTGAAGTTAGGAGCAATCCCTGAATATGACGTGGCACACTTGTACGAGCGCACGGTACGAAAAAAAGTAAGAGAAAGTTAAGACAGGAATACAAAAATGTATGTACAGAGTGTAAAAGTATTGGTGAGGGACACTAACTTCTGTTTGTTTGCAAGAAAATTCCACAGGGCGCCTTTATTGAAAACACAGTTGTGGGCCAAAACGATGAGGGGTTTGTCATTGCTAGCGACACCTTTGACCTTACATTTGGTCATTTGACCCATTGTTTGTATAGAAATACTGAATAGTGCGGCTTGAACTAAACTACCAAGAGATAATCCTGCAATATAAGACTAATGGCTCAGAAACACAGCAATATATCCACATATGAAAATGAAAATAAATGATCCAAAAAATATTGAAAACTGCACATTTCTTCAACGCACCCGTTTATTGACACTCATGAGGAGTAACATTTCCCACTCTTCTCGTTTTTACATTCTCTTTTCTTCTGGCCCTGGGGCATTTAGGCTCCACAGCACCGCGTATATCCAATTATACCGCGGCTCTGAGCGCGGCGGTGACACATCGATTGACACAAGCGACATCCACTCTTATCACAGTGACATGATGCAGTGCTGGGCAAGCATCATTAGCCTGATCAGCCAATGGCGGGGCAGCTCGTTAGACCCCCCAAGGGCTGGACATGCAGCTCCGGTTCTAATACAGATATCATAAGACAAGGAAGAGCAGTGATAAAGTGATGGAGGGAGGGAGAGAGATTATAAACCTCCGAGGGACAACTTTGTGTGTGTGCACTCTCGTGTATGTATGTGTTTCGGGCAATTCCACTGGCTTGATGTTGGGCAATTACGCTTTTCCTCCAGTCACAGCTACACAATAACAGGAGCAGTTTCCTCAAAGCAGCAAACCTTCATCATCATGTTCCTTTGTGATGATCCTGCAGGCAGCTGTTAAATGGCTGTTATTAAGCCACCTGATCATGTGATGCCTCTGTCATTTCTAGCCAACCGATTCGCCTACAACAAAGAGAGTGACATCATTCCAAAGTGGGCTTTTGGGATAGGTTGCGCCCTGAGGACAAATCATTCTCAGTGGAACTCTTTTGGCCCATTTCTGATCTACCTGTGGTATTTATAGACAAATGTTCTCATATTTCTATGCTCCACTTGCTGTATAAGCCCTCTTTAGCCAAAAGGTTCTTTCACACGTACTGTATGAAAACTTTCTATAAGCTTTTGAAAGAAGAAGGAAAACATCTCACATCTATTTCTCCCTGTTTACTGCTCTCCTTTCCTGATTAATCTTGATATTGATTGTCTTCGCTGGCTGAAAAAGTAGTCAATGTACTATGATCTAGAGTTGCCACCACATCTGTGCCCAGCTGAAACTATGCCAAGCTCCACATTTCCAGCACTGCTTCATAGCCAACTAACCTCTCCTCAACACCTGTTGGCCAGCCCCGGCCAGCTCCAGCTACTTAATCCCATTTACAGAGACAGCAGGCTAAATTATTCAACGCTCCAATGAAAACTCCCTCAGCATTCATGAGGAGCTCTATAGATACCGGCATCATGCGCATGTGTTTGTGTGTCTTTTTCTAATTTTCTTGTTGATTCTAAAACCTTCACTCATCACTGACGTCATGTCAAAGTGAATAGCGCCATTGTGTGGCTACCTTTTTCTTTTTTTTTCCCGCTCTGGGTTTAATACTGCCGAGCCGACACATCCGTCAATAGAGGGAAAATGCTGTTATTATTGTTGATTTTCTACTGAGTAGAACATTGTGGACCAGAGAAAACACAGCTTGTTCCTCAACCCCGGACCTCTTTTGTCCTTTTCTTTTTTCTCCCCTCGCTCGTCTCCACCGACGAGCGGAGGGAGAAATGACTGCGAGGCGAATGCCATGATTATTTTCTTTTATATAGTGAAGGAAGCAATGCCGGTGCTGTGTCATTTATGTAAGCAGTTAGCCAGATATGGTTACAGCCCTCTGAGCATGCCTTGAAAAGTGAAATAGGGACATTGGGTTGAGCAGGAGCAGAGGGTTGGTCGGGGATCAATACACTGGCAGAGAAATTCATCACTAAATCTATCTAAGCAATTACTGATGTCAGCATTCCAACTGACGAACTGTGTTCTGCTGCCCGTCTCCAGCTTCCCTCTCCACTCTCTCTTTCTGTTTGTTTACCGTGTTCCTGACTGTGGAACAATGCAGCGACCTTTGCAGAGATAATTCTATTACGTAAGTTGAGTAATTGCTCTGGATGTGGAAGAGGAGTGTCCGCTGCTCTTCTTGCCTGGCCCACAGCTCCCTTGTCCTTGGATTTAAATGAAAATATGCGGCATTCATAGAACCTGACAGGGAGAGGTCTGCTCAGAAAACAGAGAGGGGGAGAGGAGGAGGAAAAGACGAAGAGAAAAGGGGGGATGGATGCGAGACGACAGGGAGATGGAGATGAGCATGACAAAAGCGGTGAGCCAGAACCAAGCAGGATGAAAATGCTATAAAAAGAGTTCATCCCCACACACACTCTTTTTTTTTTTTTAAGCAGCACTGAGCACGATATGTACCTCCAGATTGTCCAAGTGGCTCTGTATACGGCCTGTGTGGTGCAAATCCCCTTTGTGTCTTGCTCCCATAAGTAAAGGTGTGCAGTGACAAAGTGCAGGCTGCAGGGGTACACAAGAATAAATGAAAGGAGTGTGGATAGTTCTCGCCTGCTGAGGTGTTTTCTTCTCCTCCGCCACCTAGAGCCCTGTTGGCTACAATGGAGAAGTGCAGAGAGGGCACGCGGGCTCGACGCTAACAATCGGCACAGATGAAACTTGCGAGGGGCTCCACTGGCAGAAATGTTCACTTTACTTTGTTCGAGTTTCTTCATTTGGACAATGGGTAGAGACGGAGTCAGAGAAGCAGACAATTACTGATATTTGCTGCCAGCTATCAGAGAGGGAGAGACTGAGAGAAACAGGGAGAAGCTCCACTCCCACATTGTTAATTAAAAACCCTCTCTCAGCACTGTGCTCACTGAATAAAAGGCAGTCGTACAAAAACACACACACAGGCGAACACAAGACCGCATTTGCCGTTTTCATTTTTATCAAGCTGCCTCAATCGAACAATAAAATTGTTGGCAATATGATTGCATTGTACTACATTAGATTTTGCGTTGTTTAGGAGATCGCACAATATTCTCTCTATGATCCATAACTATAGGAATTGGATGGGCTGTGTGTTTGTAGTGGGGGATAGATAAAGAGAGAGAGAAAGAGAGAGGCAAAGCAGTGGAGTAAAATAACAGGAAAGCTGATTTCATGCTCGGGGGATTGCATCTCATTTTCTCCCAGCGTGGAGGGACAGTGTGCGGTCCTGCTTGTGGATTTACTGCCACCTGGTGGTGTGCGACCGCACTGCTGAGCTCATGAAACCTCACATAGACACAGGCTGCTGTCATCATCAGGAGATTGGGTCAATCCAAGAGAAGTAAACTAGAACCCTTATCTTGGGCAGACGGTGTCATGTAGACTCGTGTTCTGAAATGTTTACTCCTGTGAACTAAACTGCCTGTTTGTCTTCCTCTTTTTACTTCTCTTTATTATATATTTTCTAGCACAGGAAATTAAAAGAAATAGCTTGAAAGAGTGCCAAAAGAGAAAGAAAATCAACTACAAAATCCATTTAGGGCCATACCGCTCTGTTAAAGATGCTATTATCCGCTTGGACAGTCCAGTCAATATTAGTGAACATCTATCTCCAAAAAAACAGCAACAGGAGAACTAAGACTTAAACCTGCACCGTCATGAGATATAAAATAAGTTACTACCCCAAGCTCTTGTGTTTCAAGAAGAAATATGTCTGCGTGGATCGGAAATCAATGAAACCTCCCTCCCTCCGTGTCATCCCAGGCAGCACCAGGAGGTGAATTAATGAGGGCTTCTCATCACTAATTAACACATGAACACACAGCTCCCACCACCGAGTGAGAACTGGAGTCGATTACTGGACACAATTGCGTCAGATGATCTTTCACAGAGGGCGAAAAAAAAAGAGGAGAGGGCGAAAAAATAAAGAGAGAAAAAAGAGAATCAGGGTTTGAGAGGTATGGAGTCATACACAGCCTAACATCAGAAAAGTCTGGATGATTAGGGGATGCCAGCGCTCACAGAGAGCAGCTCTCCTAACAGCCTCTACTACCTCATTAGTCTGGCCCAGCAGCAGTGTGCCCCGACTATTAACCGCTAAATGAAAGACCGCCAGCCGTGATTACTGAGGGGAAGTCCCCTGTCGTCATGGGGATAAGAGATCCCCACACACACATACACAAACTCACACTTCGACTTCTACGATGGCTATTTGAAGGGCGTTTATGAAAAGGCGATTGAAGCAGAAGTGGATATTTTACACATCATCAGTCAAAGCCGTTCACTCCGAAGCACAAAAACGCGAAAGCTCGGGACATCAAGCGTTTTGTTACGACAAATTGCCTGCATTGCAGCAAAGAAAGAAGAAAAAGAAAAAAAACACCCTCAACAATTGCCGGCATCTCTCAGTTGCTTCATTTAAAAATATCACATGAAGCTTTCAGCTCCACTTTCATGCAGTGAATCTGACAAGGGCTTAATAAGCACATGAGTGGAACAGCCTTGGAGTCCTTGAGTCAAGGATGTGGTACTCACTGTTGCAGAGAGGATGGCACGGGTCCATAGGTGCATTCAAATTATGTGTGTGCGTGTGTTTGTAGTATTTTTTATGTGTGTAAATGACTGCACGTTATCATAATAATGTGTGTTTTTATGTGCTTCTATACGCAGGATATGGTTATTTATTAAATGTGAAATATGGCAGTTTTGTACAGTGCGTGTGTGTGTGTGTGTGTGTGTCTGGTGTTGACTGAATGCACACGTGTTTAAGGAGCACTCCTTAAAAATTAGATATCCTGACTTTTACTAGGGCTGTCGCAATAATCGCAATATTGACAAGCCAACCGCAGGAGATGGCAAGCAACCGCCACAACCGCTATGTTTACGTTTTTTTCTTTTTTGAATTCTCAACGTGACGAGGTGCTGAGCATCTATTCTTCACTGAGCAGTACCAACATGGTGTATTTTCTGGTCGTCGAGAGGTGAAACATTTTCAACTTTGGGTAAAATTCCACAAAGACCAACGATCACATCCTACATGTAGGCAACAAGTGCTGAACAACAACAACAACAACAATGGAGGAAAAATTAATACACATAGACCGCCGGGTCCGTCCTTTCTCCCTACGTGCTTCAGCCTTCCCTTCACCCAGAGCAAGTACGCTACCTTGTGCCGACAATTTAATATTCCGTATCATAGCAACCAGACGCAACCAAAGCACAGCTGAAAAAAACGCTGCACCTCATTGCTCTTCTTTGTTCTGCATTTAACAATAAACAAGTATTTAATTCATTTTAAAACTGTCATCTTTGTCAGTTAAAAAGCAACAATATTCCTAATAACAGCCTAACAATAAAGCTTATTTATACAGCACAAAAATCAGGATGAATAAAGTCATTTCCAAAAAAAGAAAAAGTTGCAATAGTACCGCATATCGCGCTGTTGAGCAAATCATCACCGCAGAGGAAATTCCTTCACCAGGACAGCCAATGCAACTTGATTTTTGTGAGGAATGTGTTGTTCAAGTTCTATACCCAAGTCTCCAAGTTGAATTCAGTATTACTCAATAGTTAGAGTAACTTTCTCAGACTTGCTAGAGCTCCCTTCAGAGCCACAGGATACATATAAAATACTATTTCACATGCCGTTTAGCACACGCCGTGACTAATACGTTGACTTCAACACAAATCAGCGAAGTGTTCCTTTAACGCACAAGCAAGGCAAGTAAAGGTAAATCTTAAGCAGTACTCACGGTCGTTGCAGTGAGTCCCAGAGTAAGACGTCATGGAGCAGTCGCAGGTGAAGTTCTCCCACTGCTGGATGCACACACCCATGTTGGCGCACGAGTCCTCCTGGCAGGTCGTACTTGGGCCTGGAGAAAAGGCGGGAAGGGAGGGAGAAAGAAAGTGATACCACAGGAACACAGTCAAGCAACAATAAGAGCCACTGCTGAGCCTTAACAATGCAGGACCCATGCAGAAGAAATGCACTCTAGAGGGACAGATATATACAGCATGTGGGCCTAGAAGAAAGAACAAGGAGCAAACAGTGCCACCACAGGAAGCCTGACCTGGAGTACAACACACTTAAAGAACAGTCTGGGGAATCCTGTTTCATGCTGGGTGAAAGCGGCAAAACGCAGTTGCGAGCCGGAGCAGAAGGTGCCAGGTTTTCACAGGATCAACAGCACGCTTCTCAAGCAGTAGGAGCATTTTCTCAGAGTTAATTACTGTAAAAAACTGCTGTACAGTACAGGATGCTATGGTTCTAATCTGCATTTAAGACATGCTATAGCAGGCGAATTGTACCACAACTTGGCTGATGTGATGACACTGTCGACACCCCTTTATTTCCTTCTTTTTGAGAGTGTGTGCAGGTGGACATGCATGCAATTTGTTTATCATTCCAACAAGTAATTTAAAAAAATAAATAAAGTTTTATCAGAGTAAAACTTAGAACGCTGCATTCCCTCTGTGAACAAGCAAGACAAGACGTAAAAAAAGAACCTTTTAACAAATGACTCATGAATAAAAACTCCATTAAACAATACCCATTTTTGTAAGAAAAAATGGCATTAAAGTGGTCCTGGCAATTTTCTTTGGAAACATCTCTTTCACTGTGAGAATACACGGTGAACACTAGACAGACGGAGTTCATGAAGAGAAGAGGGGAAACAAAAAGAGCACTTGAGAACACGCAGTGCATATCACCGTGTATGCACTTCAGTCAGACAAGAGTTGAGGAGGGTATTCAAAGTCAAACTGGATGTGTGTTTGCTATTCGTCGACACCACACATAGCTCTCACCTTTGAATACTTATACTGAGAGGGAATGCAGATAAGGACAAGCTCACAGCATAGATAACGAGATAAACAATTCCCCCGTCGGAGTCTAGACAGACACGGGAGGGGGGGGGGGAACCTCGACAGAACCCCCTCCGATAACCACATAGGAAACAAACAAAAAGCCAAATTAAATAAACAGTCCAAATAAATGGCAGACAAATGCAAGTAAACGGTGTCAATTGTCTTGTGCAAGACAATGTGAAGAAGACATTTGAAGTGGAGAACAGAGCAAGTTTGCCAGCTGAAAGTGCATTTACTGTGTAATGCGCCGGTGATGGTAGTCAACCAGGCGTCCTCGACAACTGTGTGCATACGTGGATTTCTCTATTGCATCAGCGTGAGCAACGGAGGATTTCGCTGCTGTTTGAGTGTTGCAGCAGGAGGTCGCTCGCTCTCTGAAAAACACTCAGCTGGGTAAAAGTAGCAAACATGATAGTTTTTTTTGAAAAAAAAAATAAAAAATGAGAGAGACAGAGAGAGGGGCCTGATATATCAGCAGCACACCGGCGGTGTTTAGATGTGCAGTGACAGCCTCTTTCTGCTGCCTATGCCAGCCTGTAATGTGTCACAAGGGGCATTTTCATAGTAGAACACAGTACTCCCACAAATTGCCTGCTTTCAGACGCTGCTTTTAGGCTATCTGACTGCCTTATGCTTATACTGTACTGGTGCAGTGCGCGTTGAAAACATGCCCGTTCAGAGCGGGCCGGATGCTTGGCCCGTGGTGTTGCTTCTTGCAGATTTCTCGAGAACCGCTCATAAAAACAACTTCACACTCGACACTGCGCTTCCTTGGGTCCTGATCAATACACCTGTCATGACAAAGAGTAGTTGCATCACACACCTAAGTCGCGGTCAGAAAAACAGGTGAAATACACTTCACAGGAAATAACACTAGGGGAAGACTTTACCGTCTTGCAACTGGCTGGGCCCCCAGCTATAAAAGTATTGAATTATGTTACTATTCTAACTCATTGCACCCCGAAATAACTTATAAAAGGCCCCCAAAACACAAAAAACATGCAACTCAACTGTATACTGCTTACTGTATACTTCTTTAATAGCTTGGTCCAAGTTTCGTGAGCCAGGCGCGTCGCTGGGCTTTATGCAAATACAGCACACAACAATTTCAACCACGCACTGGGCGACTGCTTCTCCTACTTTCCATAGGAAATGAATGGAAAGCGTTGAGAAGCCCTCCGTCACTGGATCTGGTACAAATGCGCCCTGAAGCCCTGCCCCCCGCTGCTGCACAGAAAGCTGTTTATTCAAAGCTTATTAATATCGAATGTGTCGCGTGTCCAAATTGCACCAAATTCGACAAAGCACTCCATGGGGTCCCAGACAATACACCCGCCAAGTGTGAAATTGATCGTATGAACGGTTCTCGAGCTATGCGAAAGACACACAGACAGAGATTCCTTGCTTTATAGTTAGATATACTGTATGAACATCACTTATCTGACCTGATCTATTTACTGTCTTTAACTATACTATGTAATCAAATTCTTTGCAACTTTATCAACTATAGATACACCTAGCACGGTGGTTAACGGGGAAAAAAACATGTTATACGATAATTTATATAACTAATGTGCTAGAATCTAACAAATGAATGGCTAAATTCAGACTGCAGCACTGCTATAGTGAAAATGCACTAACAACGTAATAATCATACTTTAAAAAAACAAAACAAATCCTGGTTGCTTAATCAGTTGTTTTGTCGGCCAGAAGTCTCTCTCTCTCTCTCTCTCTCTCTCTTTGGATCTTCATATTCGGTTTTCTTTTCAGAGAGCAAGTCACCTCTGCGGCAACCAAGTAAACATTTACTGCCATGGTGACACCCACGATGCATTGCACACAGCAGGCTTTCAGGCGAGCAGGCCTCAAGAGAGGCTGAGTTTAACCCTCTACCTTGCAGGTCGGCTTTGGTGAAACCAACTTTGTTAGCGCAGAAAAGAAAATTACAAACAGAACAGAGCAGAGCGGAAAACAAGAGTAAAGGTTAGTGAGGGACCAGCATTGTTAGCGTTCGTAAAACTTGTACAAAAGTTTGTGACTTGTGGCAGAGTGCAACGTTGGGGAGCGTTGTTGATTTGTTAGCGAGGGTTGAGCTCCTGAAAAAGATCCTATATAGTGGTATTTTTATTTATAAAACTTTATTGATTTTTATGTATGTTTTTGTCTTTGAGAACCATGACCAAATGTTCTCCTCATTAAGGCCACTGTGCAGAACTTTGAACTTATCTTAATCTTCTGCTGCCCTCTAGAGGTCATATGCAGACGCCCACACCACACACAAGGAACATCATGTATTTGGACACAATAGAATTTTAAAATTGGAAAAAGTAATGATATATAATATCTAATATAAATGAAAACAGCTTCAAGCTGACTGACTTTTCATTAAAATAACAACAATAAAGAGACATAAGATTAATTATTGTGTCAGTGTACAAATACCACATCATCAGCAGCAGCCTAATTGTATTCTATAACAGTAAAAAGCTAGTTTGACTTAAGATGGAGATTTTAGGTGCTGGAGAATGAAAAAAAGGCAAGTAGCCTCGTTTTAGCATCAAAAACCTACACTTTCTGGCTTGTTTTAGTTTTCTTTCATAATCTGGGATGTTTCTTAATTTATTATTCAGGTTTTGCTGCTTTCAGTTATCTTAAAATATATTGATGCAACATAAAAAGTTAACAAGCCAAGAAACTGAAAGACAAAGTTGAAGTATTTTCCTACTGTACAGTGTGACAAATGCCTGGCGAAGGAAAAGAAAATAAGTAGGATTAACAATGCCAGCAAGTGGCTGTAAGGGCCACTGAAGAGCCTTCCAATTAGACTAATAAATCTCACACGGCAGGTCATGATTCTTATACCGCTACAGGCCATCTGTACCTTCACAGCCACGCTCAATCTGCCCGCTGCGGAAGAGGGCGTCATTGATGAGATCTGGCAGCCGGCCGTTGAGATCGACTGAGGCCAAGCAGCCTTGGAAGCCCTCCCGAGAAACCACCAGTTTAGGGAGGTTCTGGTACATGTTGGGTCCCAGACCTCCGACAAACAGGTCACCTGAAGGGAGAGAAGTGAGTATGTTAGTGAGTTTAACTGTATTGAACTTACTAAATAAGAAATGTGACTATACCAATAGAGACAGAATGAAGTCTTTAATATTATTGACACAAGTACTGATTGAGATTATGTTTTTTTTTCTCAGGCTAGATACTGGACTTGTACAATGAATCTTGAATCTCTTAACATGCTGCTAGAATCAATAATCTCTTAGGACCATAGCAGTGTGTTTCACAAAGTCACTTGTATTCAGTGGTGGGACAAAGTCATTGTTTTGTAAGTCATAAGTCACCTTCCCTTCACCAAATATATTGCTATTGACATTTTTTAAACAGAGTAACAGTTAGTATAGTAAATTTACAGAAATAACACATGCTTTTTAAAGGATTAGTTCAACATTTTGGGAAAAATGCTTATTCACTTTCTTACTGAGGGTTGAATGAGAAGATCGATACCACTCATCATGTCTCTACGGTAAATATGAAGCTAATGCCAGCCGTCGGTTAGCTTAGCTTAGCACAAAGACTAGAAACGGAGGATAAAAAGCTAGCCTCGCTCTGTCCAAAGGTAACAAAAGTAAAGCTCACTAATCAACACATTATACTTTTGTCTAGCCCACACCAAAACGGACTAAAAATGACAAATGCAGCTTTATGTTTTTTTTATATGCCCTACCATTTCCAGCCAAAAAATGATCCTATTATCCTATTGTTATTTACAATCACTGACAACATGGTCTCACTCCCAACTCGTCAAATACTGCCGTTTGGTAAGTTCCCCTCGGCATCAGAAACCGACGCACGGAGGCATCCTTAAGCGACAGTATGTGACGAACCGGGCTTTCAGCTAACTCCAGTGTTAATCCACCCGTGGCGTTATTCAACGGTCGAGGCAAGTGACGTCGTATTAATAGTGCGAAAGTCTGTTGTGGGTGGGTGGGAGATGTAGTGGATAGGTCAAACAAACACAAGACTTTCAACCAGGAGAACGGTGTTCGTCTCCCGTATGAAACTAACGTTGACTTATTTTGTCACGTCAGTCTTTAGTCATGTGACTCGTCGGCATCGTCAGTCCTGTGAGTCACGTGAGTCGCTAATCAGTGAAGTTAACTCGAACTACGACCGTTTCCTAACCCTAACTAAGTGGTTGTGTTGCCTAAACCTTGAGTTGATAAAGTGTTGTCATTAATCATTTCTGAGCGGAATGCTTTACATGTTTCCATGCAGTTTGTGTTGATCACAGCAGAGTCTTTATATCTGAATGTAGTTATCTGAGGTATGACCTGGAGTCTGTCTGCTGGTCTGTGCTACCAAATGCACATTTTCCTCCTGCTTGAACATGATTGGCTGCTATCGGATTGATTTAAAGCAGGGCTACTTAAAAGTCTGTTGTGAAAAATTCCCATGTGGATGTTTGATTAAAATGTTTAAGTATCTCTGATTTGTAGTACATCCTCTGTCAGGAAAATGAAGAGTTTATATCCTGTAACACTTTTGTTCAACATCATTTTTAATCTTTGGGAGGATATCAAGTCATTTCCAAGTCAAAAAGTTGAAGTCCAAGGAGTCGTGAGTCTTTAGCGTTGAAGTCAAAGCTGAGCTGCATGTCTGTTTTTGATTCTGTCAAGTAAAAACCATAGGTGTCAGATTTATGACTCGAGTCTGACTCAAGTCCAAGTCATGTGTGGACATACTGCTGGGGATGCTTTTGGGTTTGCATGACATTCTTTGACCTTCATCATGAAGATAATATTAATTTCTCCAAAGGTAAGGATGTGATACCTTTGAGGTCGAGGTTCTTGGCTCCGTTGACATTCTGGGTGACTGACTTTGTGTCCACCTTGAGCGTGTGTGTGTTGGAAGCGTCTCTCGTGATGACAACGTTATGCCACTGGTTGTCGTTCAGTGGGTTTTCGCTGTTCCCCTTCAACAGACTTGGCCCATTCCCCAGGTCGAACACATAGTGGATAAACCTGGCAGAGGAGAAGCACAGCAGATGAACACATCAGGGTCTGTTAGTGTAGATTTGTGTGCGGTTGCAGGGTGGCTCCCTTTATCTTCCCAGACTGATTAACCGTAATGGAAATACTCTCAGAATAACCTCACGTTGCTCTGACACTAATGGGAGTTAAACTGATAAAGAAAAACAATCTTCGCTGCAACACAATGACATTTTGTGCTTTTGCAAGCATACAAAAGGTGCAACAGAGTTTTGGGATTGATAGTTGGGTCAGCACTGTTAAACTCATAATGCCTTAAGAAACAAACTACACCCACATAAGCACTGCTGTTTTAATAATCATGTCTAGACTGAAGCCACGGAATAAAACATCAACATGTCGACATCGCCGCTGTCCCACTCACCCTTTGACCAGCTCCACAGCGATAAAGTCGTTCCCGTCTCCGCTGTTGAAGATGATGAAACCGTCAGGCGAAGTGGTTTTGAACTGGAAGAAGAGGTGCATGGTGGTGTAGGCCTGCAGAGTGGCCAAACCCAGGTAGCTGCCCTTGGTCTTGAAGGTCACAGGGTCGGCGATGATGAAGCGCATGCCAAAGCGGGCGTTCAGCTCGCAGAAGTCGATGTCCCCGTTCTTGCACATGTCGATGTACTGCATACCGTTGAACTTAAGGCTCTGTGGGGAGGAGTTGTTGAGAGGTGGTGTTGTTGTAAAGAAATCATGAAGTACACTTTAACTGAATTGAATCCAGATTGCCATGGTAACATAGTATGCAAAATGACCAACCTAGAGCATTGTGTTTGGAGTAATCATACCCAATCAAAGGAAATAATCACACTTTAAAGCATAGAGGATTATCTTGATAATAATCTGTGCATATACTTTTCCTTTCATTTAAAAAGAAGAAAACCTTTGCCTAAGATGATAACTATTAGTGACTAAAAATCATAGACAGTTTATAAAGATGGACAACATGACAGCTCCCCAAAAGTGAAGCCAAAACATCTCGACCGCCCCCTGGTGGCTGGCTGCAGTATGGGTCATAAATCCTGCAAATGGGACATGCTAAATTGGCCACACTTAAATGTCAAAGTACACATAACATTTTTTACCATAGATGGTTTCTGTCATTTTAGGTAGTTCTTATAACGCTGATATATGCTCAGGTATTCATTTTTCTTATAAGTTTGGTTTTAATTAGTTATTTGTTGCTATAAAAAGGGGGTGAGACGTCATGATTGACAGCTGCTCCGAGTGAAGTAGTCATAGAGCCGGAGGCTAAGGAATTGTACAAGAGAGGAGATGTAACTTAAATTTTCAATAACCGTCACAGGTCTGTGTAATATTGTGTCAATTTGATCATAAATGTAGTTATAGAGATATTATGATTAGCTGTGTCATTCTAGCCAAACAGCTAGATGGCTCACGCTAACAAGCTGCGGCTGTGCTTGGCTTGTGATTGGCTCGGGTGAGTGTGTAGGCGGGACCTCGATACCGCAGCTGCAGCCCCCCCGATCACTAATCACAAATGATGTAAAAATCTCAAAATGGCAGCACCCATATCCGGGATATTTTGGCTTCACTTTTGTACAGTGGGAGGAAGTGGAGACACGTCTTCCATCTATATATTCCAGTCTATGGTTAAAAATAACACTTCTTAAGGACATGAGTGTATCTGATCTGCATCTGTCGCGTGGTGATGTATTGCTTTATACCTGAAGATGCCCAATAAAGGAGGAGGGAGCAGATGAGACAAAGCGCTTCTCTGTCAAGATGCCCGTCTCAACGTTGTTGAACTCCAGACGGGTGTGGTCGCCCGCCATCTGACCTGAGGTGGAGGAGGGAGGAGAAAGGAGAAGAAGCCGAGGGATGAAGGGGTGGAAGAGGAGGAGGGATACTGCAGCCTAACCTTAACCCAGCAACAGCCCAGTTTCACTCGGTGTCATGCTGATGCAACAACCCTAACAATGCTGACATTCAAGTAGGATCAGAAACTGACTTATAACGAAAACTAAACGATATATAATATGAATATAATACCAGATAGAGATTTTAAAACTGTTTTCACCCCCTTACCCCCCAAAAAAGGAAAAACAAAAACAGAACAATTATATTGTCATGCATATAATGGGTATTGTCAAATAGCAAGTAAACGGTTCACTAGAGTAATACCTTCAGCCATGTCGTCATCCACAGTGAGTTTGAAGTTTTTACCGCGGCGGACCACTCGTACTGAGTGCCACTCATTGTCGTTGAGCTTTTGTCCGGCATAAAGAACCTCAGGGCCCTTGCCTGAAGAGGAGGGTTAGTTAGTCAAGGGACAGGGGAAGCACAAGCACAAACCAAATCTCTGTTCTCACTACAAATGTAACAGACTGGAAAACTCAACCAGGAAAAGACTTTTCAATTTTGAATAAATACACTTTTTTTTTTGTCAAACAATATGTGTAGTCAGATTCAAATAAGATCTTTATAATTTAGAGATAGTGGTCTTAATTTCCAAACAAAAATTTGGTTTTGATTTGACAACAGAGGTAAACAATACAACAAATCACAACTGACAGCAAAATACTGTTACTCATACAAGGACTCAAAAGCTGTGACTAAGAGTTCATGTATAATGTATTAGAAGTGTCTCCCTCTCCCTTGCTTATATTCCGTTGGTGTGTCGTTTTGAAAAACTCTTCCGAGATATACTTTTACTTATATACCTCGTTTCAACAGTTAATTACAGAAGGTAGATCACAAATTGCACTGCAGTTTCATTGTGGCTGTCATTAAAATAGGCCTGTAGAGATGTTGTAAGACCACTAGAGGGCAGCCCAGCCCCACTGAGCTCACAATCCTGATTCTGCTGAATAACATTGAACACAGGGTTAAAATCCAAAATAAGCAGTGTTCAGCAGTGGTCTGCTAAAATGATTTGGAGACTAGATTAAGGATTTTAATTTGGTGACTAAACTTCTGCAGCAAGTTGCATAAAATTAGTTTAAGACTCTAGTCTTGGCCTTAGACAGGTTTGGTTGTGTGGTTAGACTGGTCTAATTAAGCCTGTAACGTTATATAAATATAAAGACTGACTTAATTTGAGATAGGAAACCCACTTCTCTGACGAAGTTTGTGATGAGAGCTTTGTTAGAAGGTCTGTTATTATGTATAGCCTGTTAGTAACTATTTGAACTGTTCAACCATTATTGTCAGCAACATTAACTTTTAGCTAACCATTTCAAATGTTTATCCATTAACTTTAGCTAAAGTCAACTTTTAGCTAACTATTTCAACTTTGTATTCATTAATTTTAGTATATTTTTAGCTAACTATTTCAGCTGATTATTCATTACTTTTTGGGGATTTTTGTACCATATTCTTGAATTGTTTCTGAACATCTTTAACGATTCTAATGACCATTGTATTTATGCTGTTTACCTTTTCTGTTATTTTCTCCCATACTTGATGTGGTGTCGCTGTTGCATCTGCCATGTTTTCTCTTCTGTGAAATGTCTCATTTCACCCATAATGCATTGTGCGACAGGCTATCTAAGTCAGTCTTATATTAGTCACTTCATAGGGAAGCTTTATGCAACAGGTACATTTAAGTGGCTATAGCAAGTCTAACTTAAAGTTCTATTTAAGATGAAGACCAGGTCTATTTTTATGCAACTGGGCCCTGTTGTATACTGCATGTATATGAAGAAAGTGATCTATTTTAAGAAAAGTCTCACATTTAGGAAAGTCTCCTCCCTGTGACTTTAGATCAGGAATTCAAACTATTAAATAATTTTTATTAACCCTTGCTGTTGGCTCATTGTGGCTTGTATCCAGGCCACTGTGTAATGCTGTGATCAGTAGTAGATTATATTATATCTGACTGAATTAAGAGGAAAACTCAACTGGATGAACTACAACATTTAAGGAAAGATTGAATTTAAATAAATTATTTGAAAGATATTAATTTACAGTCACATTATGCAAAAACAAATCAATTAAATCCTAAATTTAAAAAAAAAAAAAAATCCTCTCCTTTAGAGTTTAAATTTGCAGCAAATATGTATGCATGTGTACTGGATTATTAATTAATGACAATTTAATCAATCAATATGAACAATCTACAATCTGTTCTGACTCACACACATAGCTGAACCCATTTTTAAGTCTTTGTTCTCTGTTTTTCTCTCTCTCTACAAAGCTGTGAGCACTTTGAAAATAATGAAAAATAAGAGTCCCTTTCATGAGTAACAGCATGTCTGCTACACCATGTATACATCACATTATAGGCCTATATACTGCCGCATATGTTCAAATAAGGACGGCAAGAAAACAAAGCGAGTGAGACTCACAGGAATACATTAAAGTGTAATTGGGAAAACAATATAGCCCACAGAGTCTGAAAGTGTAAATGTTCAGCGAGTAGCTATAGGCATACAGGGAAAGATTAAGAACCAGTTGCCTGAATCAATTTGAAAAGTGGGCCATTTAAAATATATAGAGTATATTGAATCAGATTTGCATAACTTTAATCTCTGCCTATTACTTTTTTCCCCCCTCTTATCTGAGAATCCTCTTATCAGTCTCCTGCATTCACACATTTCTGCCCTTACATCTAGCACACAGGCTATAATCAAACATTGATTGTAGGAAGAAGGCTGCAGAAGAAGAATGTTGACTTACTGGTGTTACAGTTTATCCTGACACAGTCTAGATGGGGAGGGGAGAATAAGTGACAGATGAAATCGCATCCTTCAAGGTTACAGCTGCAGACATCCAAGAGCAAGAAAAGCCACCTTCCGGGGACGGTCACATGACCCCGGCGGCCTTTGAGCCTGGTTGGCTACTGATGGTCAATATCACTATACTGATACTGGAAATCCAATTTAATCCCAATCCACTTCTTTTTTTAATTACTTTCAATGCTGTAGCCAATAATATTGTACCAATGCTGGTCAATATTACTGCGCTATTTATTTTTTTTGGGTTTAATTTGAAACTTTAACGTAATGACAGGTATGCTAATAGCATCATATTGGTGCTATTTTCATGGAGTTTGGCTACATGTTGAATTTCAAAATTGCCACTTGCAATTCAATGGCCACATCGATTTTTTCAACCCAGCAACTACAGCCCAAGTATTTTTTTTATAGTAGGCCACTACAGAGTTTAAAATTTAGCAATTTTTTATGATGATTTGTCATTAAAACTATGCATATCTCTTACTAAAATCTCCACCTATGGGAGAGTGCAGGTTGAAATCCATGTGACCAGGCTGGTCATGTGCCGTCAACCGCAACAGAAAAGTGGGAACAAACAGCCTCGAGCCAAGCAGCACCAACACCGTACAGAGGGTCCTGTGTAAGTATTAAAGTTATTAAAATATAAAGTTCTGTGCATTAAATTGATTTAGTTAGGATTTAAAATTAATTTAGATTTTAAAAGGTAAACTCCTCTTTTTTGAATGCTTGGAAAAAGACCAAACTGCACATTAAAAACATGAAATATGGACTACAGGTGTTCCATGTTTTTGGGCAGCTGTGGTAACTAAGTGCATTGCCTTCTATAATAAATGAGTTACATTCAGATAGTTTGTATGTACATATATGCTTTAAGGCCAGAGTGTCTTCTCTAGGCTCACTGGTGTGAAGGCCTGCACTCTACTTAAATGTACCACTCGTGCCACCATCTGCAGGCGCGCTGGGTGCTGTGGCATCGGGCTGTTTGCCAGACGGGCCGCAGGCTCGGGGCCTTTGAAGGGGTGAGTGCCATCTTTGAACAAGGCATGGGAGATGCCAGCTAGACCAAGGGTTACTAATGGGCGGAGAGAAAAATGAACCTGCTATCATGAGAAAACAAAAAATAAAGACCACTGGAACAGACCCACATGATAAGAATGCATACTATCGGTGCAGCACTAACATGTACAAATGCTTACCTGCAGCATAGATGGCAGAATGTTATCTAAAATGTTGCTGTCTGAATTAATGCATGTGATTAAGGACAATGCCATCTATTAACATTATTCAAAAAGTGAAATGCTGTGTCTGAAAAATCTATCTGTACATAATAATGAGCATGACTAAAATGATCTGTTCAAAAGATGTGCTGTAGAGCATGGATTACTTTGTTAAATGTTAGATTGATGGATATAAAAATCTACAAAGACACCTAAGCATCAAGGCAGAAAAAACTTACAGTCCAGGCAAGTCAAAAACAATACATGCAATTACAGACAAAACTACAGAAACTGGTTTAGTGTGTTAGGTCTGATGTCATGTCTGGACCAGAAAGAAAATGTACATAAATAAAGAAGAAAAGAAAAACACAAAGACAGTAAGGCCTCCTCTCGAACTGGAGGGGAGGTGAGCCAACAGGGACGGTTTATACGATACCTAGGTTGACCGTCAGTTTCACTCTCCCGCTGTCCAGCTCCAGCCTCAGCGTGTCCGCCGACTCGCGGGACGTGGCGGCCATGAGCAGGCCGAACGCCCGCTGGGACATGAAGCGCAGGGAGACGTCCTCGGCCTCCGTGTGCATGACGTTCGGTATCACCACTTTCATGTACATGCTGCCGTCGTACGACAGGATCGATGCCTCTGCGAGAAAAAAAAGACAAAAATGTTCCGTTATTTTACATGCAATAAGCTGTAAAGTACGTGGTGCCAACAGTAATGAGGGGAAAGTGAGGCTGTGTCCATTTGTGTGTGCGTGATAAAAGAAAAAGCACAGAGATGCTATCATAACAGGACAAAGTGTGGCAATATATTACATATGCTTCACCTCCACGACAGATTTGTTTATGCTACCAACGCTTCCGATAAGACAAAAGGGAGTGCGTGCTATGAAAGCAAATACACACACATATGCTCGGTGAAGAAAAGTGAACACAATTTAAAGTTTAATGCATGATGCATGTCCCATTCATAATGTATCAATGGGAAACACACACATACGTGTCCCACGTGCCCTGTTGCAGCTGTATTCATCATCCACCGAGTGACAGACTGAGGCGCACACACACGCTGCTCAGTGTGCAGAATATTTAGTCATCATGCTACTTCCTCCTCTCCCTCGCAACTCCCTCCCCTTTATAGACGACAGTTACTCTAATCGTGAAGTGAAACATGTACAACCATACTGTAATACAAACACATCTCAAAAAACAAAAACATCAGTTTTGGAATTGAGTATGACTGTTAAGCTGAGACTCTTGTGGAGCCAATGAGCCCAACTGTATTCATGTGCGATGATGTTAGTCCCCATAGTAGCCATTTTATTGTAGTGAGACCATTTTTGGAAACTTGACCTCACTGTATAAAATGACCTGTTGTGACTTCTAGGATAATCACAGCCTCATGAATCTTTTCAGCCACAAACAAGAGAGCTAGAGCATTCAGAGGATATATGGACTTTTCTAGGTATATTGACAATAAGGGGGTTTCTGAGTAGTTTCCAGGACAGAAGTGCTCGCCATCCAATTGCCAAAACATGCAATTCTTGCAGAATTCTCTAAATATCAAAAGTTTTTGATACCGAATCACAGCATGGCTTTCTCTATGGTGTTCCTCAAGGTCTTGGTGTCTTAATGTGGTATTTTGGAGGGATTTTTGATCATTTTTATAAATTCTCAAGTGGTAATAAATGGTTAAATTTAGCACCAAATCTGTGTAACAAAAGGTATCAACCCAAAAATTGCTGCAACAACTTATACGACATAATAGAGCATGAGATTGGCCATCATGTGCTTCTAACATAATGTTCTAAGCCTTTGTACACTTTCAAAATGTATTTTAATTAATTACTTAATTCATTCTTTTTTTAATTTCTGATTTATGCATCTTAAATTAATCTTCAGGTTCCCAGCTTTCAGATGATGTACACCACTTCTATGTGACATCTACAGCTGACCTGCTATCTCCCCCTAAATACTCCCTGTACTCCCCTAAAAAAGCCAAAAATGGATATATGGTAAAGAGGGGTGGAGTGGAAAGGGTTAAATGGGGACAATTAAAAACAAATAGATCATGATGGTTCAAAGGCAGTTGGGCTGGACTTTTCTGTTCCGTCCTTATGAGTTTGCAAAGCAGGAGAAAGTCAGAGCGAGTGCGGCGAAGAAAGAGGAAGACTGTCAGCAGGGCTGGAAGCCTCTCGGGGGGTGGGGGGAGAGACACAGATTAAAATGGGTATCCAACCATGACATACCTGCTTTGACACCTCAGCTTTTAAGAGAAAAAATAGCCCTGTGGCCTCAGAAATGCACCACCATTTGGCTGCGTCTAGGGAAATGTCAAGGCTGCAGGTGAGAGGTTTTGTAACATCGCACGAGGGAGGGGTTGTACCTGTAAATGATGCAATGTCGCCTGTCACGAACCGTGTTCCTTTATTTTCCCCTTTTTACACACTGAATAAAGTGGCATTTGAAGGGGTTGATTTGTGAAGAAAATATGTTTACCTATGCAAACAGTAATGCATTATAAGTATTATTGGATTGTGCTTCACTGAAATGTCACAATTCATGTGATACGTTGCAAAATTCATAAGCAGTGTGAACCATTCGTCTCGCCAAAAACAGCGCACTGCTGTAAGAAAAAAAAGAACACACATTGGTCTGTGTTGCTTTTAGCGCTGTTGTAAAATCCATTCTATGAACAAACTGTTGACTGTGTAAGCTGGAGGATAATGAAACCTCGGTTCGCCATTGTTCTACTCAATTTTAAATTTGCACGGGCACTCTCCTCTCTTTGTGTCTACCTTCGCTCTCACGCGTGCTCGCATAAAGAAAACAGTCACACATCCACACATACATGCACACCAGCCTGTCAACAGATGGATCCCCTAACTGACAGAGGCATGTATTGATTTGTGAGCCAGGTCATGTCCCAGGCTCACACCAGAAGGAAAAAAAAAACACGCTGAGAGTCAATCTGCAGCTCAGAAAACAAACAGACAAGGACAGACGTGGAAAGAGCCCTATAAAACAAACTGTGATGTCCACTCTGGAGCAGACGTGGCACACCGCCTTAGGTAAAACTAGTTCTGAAATGTGGCTCAGATGTCTGTGGCTATGGGAATTTGACTTAAAAGTGTCACTTCTTAAATAACAAAAATTACTGTCTGTTAAGTACATTACTGTATACAATTTGATTTGTAAATTGTAAGTTGTAAAACAGATTTATGTTGGAATTAAATTACTACTATTTTAAATAAACTATGGAAGATTTAAAACGCGTAAATAAAAACTAGGGCTGTCAAAGTTAACGCGATAATAATGCGTTAACGCAAATTCGTTTTAACACCACTAATTTCTTTAATGCATTAAATCAACTTGCGACGAGCTAGGTTGGTAGCACTAACTAAGCTGTAGCCGGCTCCGTTTTAAAGCTAGAGTGAAGATACTGGCAATATACGAAACAAAAAAAAACCAAGGTTACCTAAAGTTACCAACCATGTCATACTAGCTTGTCGCAAAAAAGGCTCAATAACACTCCAAACTTGCGCTAAATTTTGGTTAGGAAAAACTGGCATGGCCATTTTCAAGAGGGCCCCTTGAACTCAAGATATGTGAATGAAAATGAGTTTTATCGGTGCCCAAGAGTTTCCCCTTTACAGACACTTTATGATAATCACATGCAGTATGGGGCAAGTCATAGTCAAGTCAGCACACTGACACACTGACAGCTGTTGTTACCTGTTGGCTTTGAGTTTGCCATGTTGTGATTTGAGCATATTGTTTTATGCTAAATGCAGTACCTGTGAGGGTTTCTGGACAATATTTGTCATTGTTTTGTGTTGTTAATTGATTTCCAATAATAAATATATACATACATTTGCATAAACAAGCATATTTGTCCACTCCCATGTTGATAAGAGTATTTAATACACGGCCAATCTCCCTCTAAGGTACATTTTGAACAGATAAAAAATGTGCGATAAGGGCAATTTATCTATATGTATTAGTGTAATTGCTTTTTATGCATGCAATTACTGTGTCGTAATGGAGGTGAACATTTTTTTGTCAAAAGTACAATTATTTAGGTTTTTGACTTTAATAACTGAAATGAATTGCAGCACCAAAAAAATCAAATGACAACACGGTAAACACAGTGAAAAGATGTATTACATTTCAGTGGTGTCCAGCAGAGAGCAGCATACACCTGCCAATACTAAATTAAAAGCTCTGTCATTAGTTTTCATGAGGAGGAGCGGGAGAGTGTTTGCTTTTCTGAGATGGAGACGCATCGTACATGGCAAAATTAAAAACAATCAGCTGATGCAGTCACAGCTTGGGGGCCGAACTGTGGGCGGAGGAAAGCAATCCATCCAATGGTTGTCAAAAAATGTACTGTACACCACAGACATCAACCTCGTGGTTAGGGCTGTGTATTGGCAAGAATCTGCCGATACGATACATATCATGATACAGGGGTTACGATTCAATATATTGCGATATATTACGATACTGTACGCAAGGTGGTACAATGCAATTTTTTAAATATTGTATCCACCATATGCATAAAAGTGTACCTTTTATGCAATCACAACAGTGGGATCAGCATTTGCATTCACAGTCCCTGTAACATCCAACATAGCACCACTTTGAGAAGGCGTATATTTTTTCAGAAGAAATTGAGTACTGACTGATTTAATCTTTGTATGTAAACTATTAATTAAAATTCATTTGTTTTTGAGAATCGATACAGTATTACAAAACGTAATATCTTGATACTTGATATTTTCGATATTTACTTACACCCCTACTCGTGGTGAAACTAGAGGAAAAGTGAGGATATCTCCAACGTCATTAGAATTCATCGTCTAGGCACCACGAATATCTGTACAAAATGTCATGGCAATCCATCAAAAAGTTGTTGAGATATTTCAGTCTGGAAGAGGTAGACTAACCCATCAAACTGTCCAAGATCATGCAAACACAGCATGCTAATCTGTTGTGGGATTGATTTCCCCCTTTAAGCAGTTTACAGCTGTTCGTGGTTGCAAAACACCCTCCACGTGTCTTAAGAGGCTGCATAAAAACCTCCATAACCAGTTTGCCAATATGCTCGACTGCTCCACAGTTTACACTGCGCTGTGGCCTTTTAAGCAAGCAACAGCATAATGGCAGTCGGTTTTTTAAAAGGTCTGTTTTTGTGTACAGCATCCTTTTTGGGGAAAAGTAGTCCCCCATCATGTCTGAATGTCATCGATCAATCTCAGCTGGGATTGGCCGGGTTGTTGTCAAATGGCTTTCTACTGTCTGAGAGAGGAAAGGGAAGTCTCTGGTTGACTGCAGCTCAGTGTATTTTATTCCCACCGCATGCCTCTCCCTGCTTTGAGTGGCAGGAAACCAAAACTGAGTTTATTTTTGAGGATGTCGACACGGTTCATTTAGAACCACTGAGGGAAGGTTCAAGAAGAAAGAAAGAAAGGGGACATCTCTTAAAATTCAAACTCCCGAGATAACTGACCAGGACGGCAGACAGACAAAGTTTGCGACTAGCTGGTGGAGCATCAACAGCTCAAGAGACATATCGTGAATGTTAGACAGAAACTCCAAATGAATGCTAATGTTGCTCGGTGTCTTCTGGGTGGGTAAATAGACAAACCTCTCTCTCTCTCATATCAACTCCTTATGGTGATGAGATGTCAGTGTTGTGTTTACAGCTTGTTGTGTTGCCCCAAAGTTTGCAGGTTTAAAGGAAAATGTCAGTTTTATTACAACTTGGATCCTATTTTCGTAGTTTTAGCCATCATTTATATCCGTTACACTTCACCACAGTGATTGCTGGGAACACAACAGCATCACTATATCAAGGCAAAAAACATGATCAGACAGGTTTAGGTTGACCGATGACCGAAACCAGTGGTTCTCGACCTTTTTCCCCGGACCCCTGGTTGAGAACCACTTATCTAACCTACTTTATTTGGAGCTAAAACGGAATGTGAGCTCAAGTCAAAATGTATGGTTATACAAACTGTAATAATCCAATCTCAAACAATAGTTTGTTTAAAAACCAGTATAATCGCCTGACCGTTTGTGTTTTTTGCCCCATCAGATTTCTTTTTTAGCATCCCCACATCTCAGCAATTAACATGGTTAGGACAATCTTAGTATACCTATAGGAATGTTGCCAAAACTACAACACTAAGACCCAGGTGGTATGACAGAAATGTCTCTTTAAGCTATCATCATGTCTTTCAAGGTTCCAGCTGTTTATACAGGGATGACTTATTTCTGTAGGCCAACCAGGAAGTTAGCATCGCCATGTTTCCCTCCATAAAAAGCCAATGGGATTTTTCCATTGGGTTTTGGATTATTGCAGAAAATAAGCTCTGTGACAAACAAATGTTTCTGATAATTACACGTTTTGTTCCGCAAGATCATACCATTTCAATGATTTTTAAAGCGTAAAAGCATTCGCCAGAAGTAAAAAAGGTAATGCTAGCCTATGAACGACCACGGTCACATGAGAGCGAGTTCACACAACGAGGCTGTAAAGGCGGACAAGTTAGTGTGATGACGTTCAGTAATCTCATTTAAACACTTGTTAGCAACCGCCTTTTATAAGACACGTAAAAGCTTAAAAATTCACGAGTGGGAGATTTACTGCCGTATTTTATATCGTAGAACAAAACGTTAAAATCTCTTAAGCTTGTGTTAACCGCAGACCTTATTTCAGGCATCCAACTAAAAACCCATTGACTTCCAGACGAGGGAAACAGAAGTGCAACAATTCTAACTCATTTCCGAGGTTTTAGGACTCATTCCTGCAGCTGTTTATTTGTCTAACTCAGGTATCACAGTAACTCAGAGCAACTTATGCTATCATGTTAAGCTTAATCACATGTGCGGGGCTGTAAAGAAGTGAAAGCAGACAGCTGAACCAAACATCCCTTTACATTTGTAGAGAATTAAACATCAGCATAAGTGAAGACAGCTGCTGTGATTATAGTCATTCATACGCGATGTAAAGCTAACAGCAGGCCTCGGCAAGACGCTGCAGGTGATTGCACACCATGCAACCTCAGCGTGTGTGTGTGTGTGTGTGTTTAAACTTGAATGGATGCACAACACGGTATCCATGAAACCCACAACAACACACACACACACACACACACACACACACACACACACACACACACACACACACACACACACACAGCAGTTGCACCTACAGTACGTGCTGCTCCGTAATTCGGTATTTCTTAAGAGAGATATCAGCAGCGATGAGGATGTCATTTCAGATGGTAATTAAGTTGCAGCTTGTCAGTCTGTGTGTGTGTGTGAGTGTGAGAGTATGTGTGTGTGTTTTCCAGCGAGCCCCGCTCTTTACATAATTAGCAGTCCAATTGAAGCAGAAGATGGAGGAGGAGGAAAGCTATTAAGTGAGAGGCTTCACAAATATTCACGATATAGAGAGAGGAGTGGGACGCTAGTCAAATCTCTTCAGCACGCACACACACACACTTTAGTCCTATTCAAACTCTCAAAATCTGTTTTCTTTCTCTCCGTTCTTCCTCTTCCTATTATTTACTTGCCTTGGCTGTAACTGTGTAGGATTATCTAATCTTTTTTTTTTTTTTTCCAAACAGACTGACAAGTCTTTGGGCCTTGACTGTCATTGTGGTGTTTCATGTGAATGCCTGTCAACCCGTCTCCCACACACCCCCACACACACACACACACACACATTTTAGAGTCTGCTGTCAACAATCTTTAAAGTTCAAAAATCATATCCTCATCCTGACAGCAAGGATAAGGACATCGATAAAGGATCTTACAGGCACTAAGTGTGCCTTAGTCTCTTTTCTGTGTGTATATATACAGTGTGTTTCTGTTTGTGTGTGTGTACTATGTATATACACACTGAGGCAGTAGGAAATGCCGGCACTCGACAGAAGAGGCTCTTGGCTGTGGACGTTATCCACAGTAATCCTCACCACGTGATTCACTCTGGAGACGCACACACACACACACACACACACACACAAATTAAGCGCTGCTACAACACAGGAACATCAGAACCACCAAAAATAGCCCAACAGACTACACTTGTGCTTTTAAAGGCATACTCCAGTCCAATAATCCAAACCCCCTTGTGAAAGATAAACACTTAAATGAGACACAGAGCAATACATTTTACATACATGAATACAAATCTAATTCAACAGTGTATACATCAGACAAGATATATCAGTAGTCACACCACAACACTAACAGTAAGTGGTACAATTCATCCGAAGCAGAGGGAATTCAATTCTGCTCATTTCTGTTTAAACGTACTCTTTAAGTATGCCAGACAGCCAATATTTCTATGTCCCTAAAGCACAAAATGACCTTAAAACAAGGTTTTCAAGGGCTGCTCATCTGACTGCTGAGTCAATGTTTACTTAATCTCGTGCTGACATTAATAAATTGTACAGGTTGTTTTCAATGTCAAAATTTACGTTTCCCGTGGCAATTTGTACGGTGGCCCTGAGAGCTCAACGCGCTGCAAATGAAGAAAACACAAATAAACACAATGCAACCAAATGAAGAAAACATCTTCAACAACTTGATGACACGTGCAGCATTGAGAAATAGCGCTGCAAGAAGCTCAAAACACAACGGAAACTGTTTCCAGGGGACGCTAAAAAGTGATGCACGGGGCTGGGACACGCAACGCTCGTTGTTGTTGCCGTTTGTGGATTATGAAGTTACTGAAGTCATGATTCAGATATTATTGCAGATATCTGCTGTTAACCTAGCGTTAGCCTTTTGCTTATTACTATATTATCTGAATCATACAATCACAATGACGGATAGGTGACTCCAATAGCTTCATAAGCCACACGCCATGATAGTGACTACAAGTGCCTCCTAGCCGTGTGCATCACTTTTTAGTGTCCCCTAGAAACAGTTTCCATCTTGTTGAGAGCTTCTTGCAGAGCTCTGTCTAAATGTTATGCTTGTGTCATCAAATTGGAGAAGATGTTTCTTCATTCGCTTGTGTTGTGTCTATTTGCATGTGTTTTCTTAAAGGTTCTTTATACGATATCCAGAACATTAATATAGCATGTCTCCCTGAGTAGAGAATGAAGTCTTTCTCCCTCTGTGTGTGTGTTGTAATCAGAGCTTCTCCGCATTTTGTTTACATAGTAGGATCGGCCGCACGTACTTTTAGTGCATGTTCATGCATGTGAGCGTGGCTAGCTAACAGACATTTTCCGCAAGAATGTTCTGATGTAAATCCAAAACTCAATTTCCTTTAAGTCTGTTTTGGTCTCCATCAGAACATTCTTGCTGAAAATGGCTGCCTGCTGCTAGAAACAGTGATGATAATAGTGGAATGTTCCAGCCATTAAGCCAAAACGAGCAAAAGGACAATGTAGCTTGTTAATAAGTTTGTTAAATGTTGTACTTTGAGAAGGGTCGGAGCTATTAGCTACTGTAGGCTTCATCCTACGCCTTTCAGTCATTGCTATGATCTGTTTTTGATATTCACTCATTATTTTGTGGCTGTTTAAGCACTTTGGTGCATCATTGTTATTTTTCAGTGTTAAATGATAAAGTGAAATGACAACTAAGATAAGTAAAATAATGTAAAGCCCTACAACATCATTGTAAAATCCATGTGTATTGATAAAATGGTCACAAACAAGTGCAGTCTGCGTTTATTTTGAGCCAGCTAGGTTTTTTCCCCGTTTCTTTTTAATCTCCTCTTGCCGACCTTCTCCTTTTCTCACTTTTTTATTTCCTGTAATGGACACACAGTGATTTGTAGAGAAACCTTAAAATGTAAAACAAAATGCTCCGTCTCAACTCAGATTTAGCAAATAGTCCATACTAAGCACTTTGAAGAATAATATCCCCATCAGACAGTAAAACTCAGGAGGAGGTCAGCGCACTCGCAGGGATTAACAAATATTCTGCCGTGCTCAACCTAAGCGGGCCGTGATGAATTTATCAGGATATCAAAAATCACAAGGGTTGGTGTAGCGTCAATATGAAACAGTAAGCGGTTTTGTGCGTCAGACATATTGAATAGGCTTTACACGGGGATGAGGTAAATCCGTAGAGCTTTATCAACATGTGACGGATAGAATCAGCATCTGAAACAAGCCTCTGCACATTCAATTTCAAGTATGATTTTGTAATGGACATCATACTGCACTATTCATTCCTGCTGTATTCTAGACCAGGAACATCAGAGTGACCGATTCATTCCCACGGTGTTGTTGGCTTAACTCCACCGCTGGTAAAAGCCGTCTCTCTCTAAGGTGGATTATTCAAAGTAAAGTGGCTGTATTTGACCTGAAGGATGCTGAACTTATGATTAATGACAGTTGGTGATGATTTATGGGAGTAAAACTCTTGCTCAGTGGGCAGCTACACAAACGGGCACAGAAGGGTCACTCTGTGTGCAAAAATCACATATACAACCATTAGTAAAACCTGGACACCTGCTGTGTCAGTGGTGAGCACAGACACTCTGAGAAGCAGAGGTGGAACAATAAAACGGTGTCACCTCTAATGTACACTCCTCTAAGGCTGAATGTCCGTATCATAGACTGTGTATAAGAAGTGGACCATGTCACCATGATGTCATCCATTGGTTTGTGGACTGCCGTTTTGAAGCCTCGACTCTGGCTTTTTGACCATCGCCATCTTGGTTTTTGGCCATTGCCATCTTGGTTTGTGGTTGCAACGGTGGATAGAATAGTGATATGTTGATATTGTTGTCATAGAAACAAAACCCACACACAGCGGTTCATCAAAAAAACCCGCTATACATGGACACATGCCCTAATAGATTTACATCCAGGGTAAGGGTAGCTTTTGCCTCCTCTACTGGCACTTGAGCCAGCCAAAAGGTCACTTGGGCCAAACAAAAGGACACTTTGGGGGCACTTGGACTGACCAGAGGGCTCATTTAGGCCAAAAAGTATAGCCTATTTTGGGGGCATACCTAGGCTGTGACTTTAGAGCAAATGTAAAGAATGGAAGTGTTATCGTTAATACACAGACATATCATGTTAAAAAAGAAAGTTGCAATGGAAGAACTCTTCAGCACTCAAAAGCATAAAAAGGGCAGGTCGGTCATTCCTCCCAACTTTTATGATTACAGTCTAATCTGGCTGTAGCAAATGTTTTCTGCATCCTCTACAGTACGGAGCCGCTGTGATGCTCTGCTAGATGTGTATGTATGAGAAAGAGAATTTGTTGATAAAGTAAGTTTGATTTATGGTTTTGCCCTTGCTGAATCTTCCTGACTTGACCGTGCATTCAATTGTTGTTGTATCAGGCGAGGGTAGATAAAGATACATCAGTAAATGTACTTAACGCTTCTGTTTTTTTTTACGTTTTTTTGTGAGCTTTTTATATTTTTGTTAGACAGCAAAAGCAGGGCTCAACAATAAGGATTGCCCGATTGCTCGGGGCAAGTAAAATGCCACGTCGGGCTAGTAATTACAGTAAAAAAAAAAAAGAGTTAAACATAGTTTTTTCCGGAGCTGACGATGGAGTGAGCCATCTCACTTCTTTCTCATTCTGTTGAGAGTTGCACATGTGCACTACCAATCGGGCACTCGCGAGAAAAGGGCGGCAGGTAAAGACAAAGTTTATGAGCTGAAGCGCAAGCAAGCATTTCAGGTTTAGTTGGTTGGCATCAAAGATACTCTATAACAAAGATCACACATTTTAATCTCTCTTAAGTGGTCGTGGTCAAGGCATGTTCGCCTCCATCCCCCCACCTAGTTTGGAAGTATTGAGAACGTTGTGTGGATGGATGAAAGCAGATTTGGTTATATTTGCGGAAAGTATTTATATTTTCTTTTGCTAAGATTAGATATTTACACAGCTAACAGCCATATTTAGTATTATGAAAATTAGTAAACTAGGTCGTTAGCAAACATTAATTGCCAGATCTCGCGAGAGTGTGTTGTTGAGACAGAGAGAGCTCTCGAACAAAGTTAATTTGTGCTGATTTGTCTGTCTGAAAATGCCATTTTAGTATCAGAATGCTGGAAGATATGTGACTTCTCCCATTGGAGTTAATCAACTCAGGACATGCCGCTAGTCTCCATCCTAAAGGGGCGGGATCGTGGGAACTGACTCAAAGTGCACCATCTCCTTTCTGAACTGTCTCTGGTGGCATTAGAGGAAGTGGGCAAAACTCCAACTATGTAAAACAGGGTTGTTTTATAAAAGGCATGTCAAGTTTCCGTAAAACGTCGCTGGAGTGCCATAACAGGAGCCTTGCTTGCATGACAGCTGTTCTGTTATTTGTTGTTATTTGATAACCGCTAATAAATAAAACAATCTGTAAAGGGGCAAGACAAATTGACTTAGAGCAAGTCAAATTTCTGGAAAAAACATTAACGCTGAACCCTGAATAGTAGTGAGATGAGGGGAGAGAGAGAGATGGGGAATGACAGCAAATGTCAGTGGTTGGATGCAAACTGGTGATGGTTCACGGTTGGCCCAATAACCCCCTAGGCCATCAGGGTGCTGCATGTTAGTGTGTTTCTGGGAGTTAGTGTGTTTGGGAGTGAGGAAAAATGCCAGGACAATTTAACAAATGCTCAAGATTAATGAGCTCATCAGACAAGCAGATTGTGGGGGAGTGCGTGTGTATGTGTGAGGTAAAACTAACAGTATCCTTGTATAACTTGTAGGATTCAAAAATATATGTAGATGTGGGGGAAGAGATGACTGTTTCCCTGTGGGTGTCTTTTTTCTTTTTTCTTTTTTTCTTGTACCATGAGAACTTTGCTCTGCCTCATTTCCAACAACTCTGGCAATATGTTCAACAAACGGAAACAGCCTTGTGTTGCTGTAAAACTCCTCCACATCTGTTATACTGAGCTGCACCTCCTGTTTAGTGTTTAAACCACTGAGTATGCAAATGCCTGATGCTTAGTCCGACACAATGGGTGTCTGTGGTTAGATTGCATAAAAAGCACCGGGCGTGTGTTTAGCTGCGGGAAGCTTTAACTCCTAAACTGCAGCGTGCACACCTGCATGAACTACCCGACCAGTGAACCGCAGCACCATCGGGGGGCAGCAAAGTCAAAGAGAGCCAGCTGCTGTTGACACCAGCTTTCTCATTTTACTTGTTGGGAGATGGAGCAGGGTGGAGATGAGAAGGGTGGTAACAGGAAATGAGAGATAGAAAAAGAGAAGACGCCTGAAGGGGACAAAACACATTTCATATCATGTTGCGAGGCACACAAGTCAGGTGTCTCTTGATGCATGAAAATTCTATTGGAAAATGCATGCTATTTTATAAAACAAGCAGAGATACGACTGTAAAGCCCAGATAGGGTAAGCTGCTATCTCCAGCAAAGGAGTATTCTTTATTTTTTATCCCTAAAGGCAGTTTTTCTCTGGGAACCCTCCCTCCTGCTGCTGGGAGAGGTTTGGAGACTTGTCAATTTCTCAGATGGCCGAGCACTGAAGGCTTGATTTCCTCTAAGTGTTCTCTCTCTCTATCTCTAGCACTGTGTGTGTGTGTGTGTGAGTGGGAAAACCCCACAGAAAGAAAAGAGGGAGAGTTTGCGTGCGAGTGTGTGTTGGCGAGAAAGAAGAGAAAATAAAGAGAGAATGAAATGAGACACAGAAAGCAGGGGAAGATGGATGCAGGCAGCAGCACATTCCCACCCTCCCTACTCTGCATAGTGTGCCACAATGAGAGTCAGGGTTTACATAACCCACCACAGCTCCTAAGCACACATATAATTACAAATGGGGATTAGGGAGCAACAGCATAATGTTCTAAGCAGCGAAAAAAACAGAAACGAACAGATCGTTTTAAAGTGCAGCAGGATCTGTTCTTCTCCCGGGTAAACATCGTCGAACAAATGTCTGCCTCTCCAACGCTGCCTCTCTGGTATTTTCAACAATTCAGTCAACAGTTTTCTCTCTCTCCCTCTCTCCATCTCCATCTATCCACTACTACGTCTGCCTTTTCTTGTTCCTTTTCGTTTTCATGCACTGTATGAATCTGTGGACCGTCAGGCACTACTGGCATACTGTTCCGGCGCAGGAGGACGACTGTCAGCTCGCCATGACTCTGTCTTCTGGCGCCCGAGGCAGGAAACACCAACTCAAATCTCCTCGGTGGGAGAGGAGACGAGAGGACGTTTCGCTCTGTATTCCTTCTGCATGTGTTCAGGGAAATGTATTACCACAGCTGGCATCAACGAGAATTAAAATTCAATCTACGTGACCTCCAATCACTTAGGACCTTCTCTCTCTGCAAAAACCACCATGGAAGAGGGAGAGAATAAGAGGATAGTGAAATCAGGATGAATTTATTTCAGAGTGGAAAGAAAAAAACCTTGCCCGAGTCACGGCGCAGGATTGCGCCCGCAGCCGAACCACAGAACTCAAAAAAACATGCTTGATAAATTCGGAAGATACCAAACTCATTATTCTACTCAATTCAACGATTATTCAACAGCGGGAAGCAGATAAGTGTTAGAAGACAAATGGAACAAAGCAGAGAAGAGGAGTGAATGGAAGGGGCCTGCTTTTCCTTGTTGGGACTGGGAAATATATTTTAAAAAATGCAGGCAGGGGCATTTTCTAACACCCAACACAAAACAAGCACAATTCAGCTTCAAATGGAATTGGATTAATTTAGCATGCTTCCCTAGGCTGCAAAACAAGTCAAACACACACACGAAGGCACACAAAATCGCAACAACAGTTAGGCTTAGGTGTGTATCTGTACAGCTATGTTTCGTCAGCTGAACAAAAATTTAAAAAAAGAAAGTCATGTAAGAGCAAAAAGCTTGAACAGGACAACACATTCACTTAAGGGCCCAGACTACAATATTTCATTGCCTTGCAAATTATTTAATACTAAAAAGCACTAAGTGAAATTTAACAATCTGGTGCATTTTAGCATCATTTTGACACTAGCGTTCTCTCGTACACCTTAGTACTATACTGAAGGCCTTTACGCTGGTGACTCGCAGCAGGTATCTGTTCCATCTGCAGTTTCCAACTGGAGTGATTTTGCACACCGTCAAGCCATTATGCACGGCAGATCCACTGGTTCAATTTTGTGCAACCAGCATCAGAGTGTTGTAAAATAAACACAGAACCCCCATGTGCTTATGTTCACATCAAACGTGCCGTTTTGATGAATTATTCTAAACAGTTTCTTCTTCACAACAACAGGCGTGTTGGAGACGGACGCATTGAAAGCAGTTAGCACAGCTCCATAAATTTTTTTTGAAAACTTCTTGCTTATTGCTCTTATAACTCTCTCAGGAGGGCCAGATCAGATCAGATCACTTTGATTTCATTTGAATTACACAATGGTTGATTATGATTGGATAAAGGTCCAACATGTTAGACGCCATAGACATTATCGCCAACGTTCTATGATCGTAATACGTGGCTTAGACTTTACCACTTAATTACCATAACACCTGAAAGTGGAGGAACAAAAAGACTTGTCCCACCTGTTCTATTGTTTCCAGAGGCTCGGCATGCACTAACAATTTCAGGCAGCGTGTCGGAGCACCTTGACACATCTATTCTAAACTTAGTCACTGTGACGCCACAAACTGACACCTCTCAAGACATAAGGACGCAAGAATATATCACTTTTTCCCCCCATGAGAAATATGCTATATTCATCATTCAGCTTGATATATGGTGACATATATTCTTGTATGTATTTTTTTCTATAGGCCTGTCAATCATACGGCTTGTTAGTTACACCCAAAAACAGGAAGCACACATTTCCTGTGTTGAGAAAACAAGACAGGTGATTTATCTTGTGGCATGCACACACACCACACGGTGAATAGATGAATGATGATGGAGTATCATTGTCTCCCTGGTCACTAACAGTCCTAGACATATTATTGTCACTCTAAAATGAGTATGATATAATGACATTAATGGTGAAGTGCAGGTGCGGCTGCTGATGCTTCAAATCGACCACCTGCAGTGTCCCACAGAGGCATCATGAGCTAAATGATGCGAGTCAGTTACCACATCCAGAGCCAGTGAGCCTTTACTGTCGGCCTGTGCGCGTATCAAAACCTCTCACTATATATTTTAAAGCAAAAAGGAAATAAAGTCCAACTCAATCTATCACATGCATTTTCAATTTAATCTATTTCAAAAGATCCATATGTATCAGTGCACGTCGGTTAGCAATGATTTTGCAAATAAAGCCAAGAATAAAGCAAAAGTGCTTTACGACGGTAACACACACCGCTGTCAAATATCTATATATCACATGCTTTGAAGTGCGCAGTCCCGCTTCACAAGGCTGATTGCTCAACCTTTCTTCTCCGGCTAATTCTTCGCCCTCGTCTGTCTCCATTCTTAATTTGCCGTCCCCTTCTATAATCCACTCCCCTTTTGTATTTGCAACCTCATTCCCTTTTCTCCATTTTCCTCGTCTTTCCCGTCCTCCATTTTACACTCTCTCCCCCCCTCCCCTTTGCCCTGTGTATGTATGTGAGCACTGGCCTGTTAGTCAGGGCAGACCTTGAAGTGTCATTTTCTCTGTCTGCGGAGATAAATGTCCCGGCAAAAGGTGCTTATCACCCGTTTACGGTGAGAAGCGGGGCTGGGAAAAGACAAGGGCGAGAGAAAGACGAAGGTGAGAGGGAGTTAGAGCGTGGCTGGCAGGGCGAGGATGGGAAGGGTCATAGATGTGCGGTGGATTATTTATTTTGACAATCATCCTTCCTTAAAAAGGAAAGGGAACACAAACACAGACCTCGGTTGTTTTCTACAAATTCAGCTGTCTGGTATAGTGAGGGAGGAGGAAGATGAAACCATTTTCACTCTAAGTGACAGAGCTAAGGGCAGCGGCGGATGCTTTATCATGATTCCTCAGCTTCTAAAGACTTCCTTGCCCCTCCTTCTCTGGGTGGATATCTACTTTATGATAACACAGGAAAAGTATCTGGAAGGCTCCAGTTGTACATCTTATTCTATCTCACTCAGCGACAATGGCTTTCTCCAAATGCCAACAGCTAAGATGAAAAGAAAAAAACAAAAAAAGAAAAACTGCTGAAAGGTGAGTGGCTGTGCAGCGTGTACTCACGACAGCTGCATGGTTATCAACCTCGAAGTGATGTTCTTTTATTCAAACTAAATTGTCAAACGTCAGACGGGAGCTTGATGCTGCATGTTTCAACTCATCCTGATAAACAGAAATATTATATGACCTTGGAGACGGAGCCACAGACATTCGCTAGTCGATAAGAATTCTTCCTCTTTTTTTTTTACAATCATAGAGTTTTTTTTACAATCATAAAGCTGTCAAGCTCTATCTTACTATGATTTAAACACTTAGCCAGGTCAAAACCAAATGGATGATATCTGTTTAATATCTTGGCTTCAGGTGCTCCTCCAGTTTAACACATTAAAAGGAATACTTAACCCACAAAATGACCATTTGTATATCAACTACTCGTCCTTGAATTATTGAAGAAAACGTTTTTCTCGCATGCCTTTACATTGAACTGAGAATAAAAAAAAACGGAGAAAACTGAAATATATCAAGACTTTTCTCAGTTTTTTGATTCTTCGTTCATCGTGGAGTCATGCCAGAAAGGTTTTCTTGTAATTGAGTAATTGATATGCAAATGATAATTTTGGGGGTGACGTATTCCTTTAAGTTTAGTGTATTTGTCATGGGGAGTACTACTTTTAGAGAAGCTGTCTTAAATTGGAAAAAAGTAGCCCTGACGATGTCATAGTGATGTCATCAGAGTTATCTTAGATAGCTCTAAGTACAGGCGTGAAAGCACTCAAGACGCATTGAGATCGGATCTTTCAGACCACATTCAGATCCTTCATAGCTATGTGGTCCGAAAGATCCGATCTCAATGCGTCTTGAGTGCGTTCACGCCTGTACTTAGAGTTATCCACATGTGATCCGATCACCGAGGACTCATGTTAATACCAGTTCTGAACAGGGCCTTAGTGTGCAAGTTACATATTCTGGAAACAAATGATGTCAACGCTGTATTGTACATTTATCACCACAAAAATTAGATCTGCGATGACTGCATGGAATGTCAACGCAACTTTCTGCAGATTGTCACATGGTAAAGCTAACCAGTAGTTAAGATTAAGCAACCAAATGTGATGTATTTTAGATAAAGTGTAGGGGTTCGTTTTTGACCTTGGGGACACAAACACGGTGATAAAAACTCTAAACTCAAGGTCACTCTATACCAGAAGCTTGGGGAACCCTGAATTTAGAAGTTCTATCACAATTTAGCTAAAGTTACAAAAGCTTTATTTACTGCGAAATAAACACATTTGATAAAATGTCTGTTTCTTGTGTAAGTTGTTTTTGTCCATTTTAGCTTAACAATTTAAGGAGTCTCTTCAAAATGTTGCTGTACGACACCAATGTGGGTTTGCAACTGCAATTGTATGTACTGCAAAAGATCCATGCACAAAATACAATACACGTACGCAGGTCTGGTTTGACGTGTGGAATGAAAATCATATGTGGCGTCGGTAATTGGTATCTGACCTTAAGAAATTATCTGCACAAAGGCAGCCTCGCAGCTCTGCAAGGGCTATTATGGGGCTCAAGGATTACGGGAGACTTTCAGGGAGATCAAGTCCCTCCTCCCTGTGGGTGGAAAAGGCATTTAGACAAGCATTCAAATTATGCCACTCTAACACTGTTGGAACCGGCTTTTAGCATATCTGAGGAACCGGCCTCATCTGAATACAAATGGGTTTGGAAAATATTTTAAAAAATGATTAATAGGTTATCAAAGTGGGTGCAGAGATGGTGCACTGGGAGGTCCCATAGATCTGGAATTCCTCATATGCATCCATACGTTCCAATCATAAGAATGGACTAAACACAATGCACAACACAATGCACAATAATTGTAGTTAATCATAGCCTCTGCATGTGAATGACACACTGCAGCATATGAAGGACTTTTGGTCACACCTTGTTGAAATAGTACGTTGCAGTCAATGCCGTGGTATTGTTATACTTTATGGGTATATACATCTAGGTCATAATGTTCTCTCGTTCACATTCATAATATAATTTCTATTGTCCTTCGCAGCAGGAAAATTATATCTGCCACATATACTGTAATTAGTATTCATCTGCAATATAAAGCCTTTTCTTTGAAAAGGCACAGCATTTTTCGCTTTCCATGCATAACCCAAAGAGAAAGGGGAATAACATTATGGGTTACATGATTCCATGTAGAAAGGTGGCAAGCATCAATGTCATCAATCTCTGCTCTGCCATTACTACCTGTGATTAAACCGTAAAAGCCATGTGGCAACCTATTATTTCACTGCCACCATGAACGTGGAGCGAAATGAGCAGGTAATTGCATGGCGTGTGTATTCTGGCGTTTCTACCTTTGTGAGAACCGATGTGATTGAGACGTGTATGACTTTAGACAGAATTTTAATGATATGCAAAAAAAAACGGTCTATATGCAAGCATGAGGAGCCTGACCTATTTAAAAATCCTAATGATCAATCAATCAATCATATACGTAAATAAGTGTGAGGTAAAATTAAATTAAATTTAAAATAGGGCTTAACAATAACAATAACAATAACGCGACAATGCGTTAACGCAAATTCATTTTAACGCCACTAATTTCTTTAATGTATTAACGCAACTTGTGATTTTTAGGTGGTAGTGGGATCAGTTTAAAAGCTAGCATGAATTTACTGGTATCATATGAAACTAAAAAACCTGTAATCCATTGGTACAAACCATCTCAAAAAAGCTTGTTGTGACGAGGGCTGAATAACGCTCCAACCTCTTGAAAAAAGTTGGCGAGGAAAAACTATCATGGCCATTTTCAAAGGGGTCTTTTGACCTCTGATCTCAAGATATGTGAATGAAAATGGGTTCTATGGGTACCCACGAGTTCATCGATGATAATCACATGCAGTTTGGGTCAAGTCATAGTCAAGTCAGCACACTGAAACACTGACAGATGTTGTTGCCTGTTGGGCTTGAATTTGCCATTATATGATTTGAGCATATTGTTTTGGGGCTAAATGCAGTACCTGTGAGGGTTTCTGGACAATATTTGTATTTGCTTTGTGTTAAGTGATTTCCAACAATTAATATATACATACATTTGCATAAAGCAAGCATATTTTCCCACTCACATGTTGATAAGAGTATTTAATACTTGACGAATCTCCCTTTAAGGTACATTTTGAACAGATAAAAAATGTGCTATTAATCGCGATTAACTATGGACAATCATGCGATTAATCGCGACGATAAATTTTAATCGATTGAAAGCCTTAATTTAAAAAATACATTGTAGTTTAAGCAGTGCATTGCCTCCAGTAAAAACATTCAGAAAGAGGATGTCACCACTGATCTGCGGTGGACACACTTCCAGCCATCAACTCACGCCCAGAGCCGTCATTACTCCTGTCCAGTGACAGTAGGGAAAACACAGCCACTTACTGTACTTGGGCGGTGGCATCTTGTCAGGGAAAATGCAATATGCATTAGACACAATCCAATCTGTCCCCAGTGGATTTGTGTGTGTGTGTTTGTGTGTGTGTGTCTGTGTGTGTGTGTGTGGATGCAGCAGAAAGACAGAAAGAGGAGAGTCTCAGTGGGATCGCCTGGCGCTGGGCTGGCACACCGTCAGACAAACACACTTCATTACAGGCCTATTTACCTGATTAACTGGGCTACTTTATCAGCTGCACAGCACTCTGCAACACACGACTGTCAGCAACACCCCAGCTCCCCTAAAAGCCCCCCCCCCCCCCACACGCGGTTTACAAACACAAAGCTTGACTCACTGACTTACTGTTTGAATGAATGACTGGCTGGCTCGCTCAATCGAGGCATGAATTCCGTCTCTTGGCAGAGTCAGCGGACAACATCAAATACACCCCCCCTGTAGTCTTGAATTACTGTCACCCCTTGCAAGTCGGACTCAAATACGACCTGAATAATCTGTTGTACTTGAGTTTTCCTTATGGGGGAATAACATTTGGGTAACCCCTTCATGTAATGGAATGTACGAATCAAAAGGGAATAAAGCCCGGAGCTGCCATCCCAAAGACGAGAGAGAGGACAAAGCCCATCTTGAAACATTATCATTACAGGAGGGTAATGATTTCCTTTCTCTTTGCTTTCTGCGGATCTCACTGCAGGCTATTTGAGGGGGGGAAAAAATAATTTTCCAGCATCACTTTTTAAACACCGAACTAAACCAGTATGCCTGATTCAACCCAATTAGACACATCCCACGCAGACAGTGCTAAGTTACAAAAATAACCTTTTTCACACTTTAGCAAATGATTACAGCTGGCGCAGCAGAGGGCAATAAAAACAGGTTACAAAAACTAAAGAAATTACATATCACTTCCACAAGCCTTATCATCTGAGGGGTGTGTAAAGGCAAAGATGTTCCCTGCATGTTAATACATGTGCACAGTGTTTTATTTTAAGCAAGCAGCTTCTCTCCACTCCTTCGCTGTGTGTGTGCCTGTTGGGGCTGCACGGAGCCAAGCTGCCCTATCTGAATTCAGATCACAGGCAGACGGGTTTTTGGCAGGGGCTGCGCTCGCGGTCACAACCCAGACGAGAGGGGTCTATCAGGGCCAGGGCCCCGGCATCACACACCTGCACGGGGCATTGACACTGCCCGGCTAGTGCGAACACACACAAACCGTAGCGTAAAAATAGAAATAAGCATCCTCAATCATGTGAACGGATGCAAACATACACAGGGTGCAGACAAAGAAACATATGGTCGCACAAAAATAGCGAATGATGATATTCATTGCTTCTTATACATCATATTCATTATGTGCACACACACACACGTACACACAGTGGCTGGCTCCCATGCTGACACTACATCTGTTTGTGTGATACCACGGCAGACCTCTGATCACAGGTGCTGTCGTGTCTCATGGGCTGGGTTAAAGAAGACATGCCAAATAGAGGGAGTATGTGAGAGAGAGAGAGAGAGGAGGACAGGGATCAACAGGGAGATGCAGAAAGTAAAAGAAAGAAAGAGATTTCAAGACAGTGAAAGAAAAAGAGACACGGAGTAAAAGAAAGAAAAAAAAGCGGAGACACATTTCTGTGAGATAAGAGACAAGAATCATCTGTATACTAAACCTGGCACAGATACCAGGTAGAAAACAGAGCAGACAGGAGCGCTGTTGTCTGTTAGTTGTCGCCTGGTACGATCTTTGATCTCCTCAAACAGTCTAAAATATCTGTCGAGTTGTATTTTCGTTCTGGTAAACAGAGCAAGGAAATTGCTAGCTTTTTTAGGTCCCAGTGGAAAAGAAGAAATTACACAGAGCAATGTGCTCCGTTCAATACAAATATGATGAAATTATCTTGAGACTTTTGTTTCTGATGATTCCACTATTTGAGCTCCAAAAATATCATTAGTGCAAAATGCGTGCAAACCACTTCCACAAGGCCTGGCTTAAAAAAAAAAATCAAAAATGGTACATGAGGAGGAGTTTTTCTTACTTTATATTTTCCACAATAAAGTGGGATTAACAATATGCTGCTCCATGAGTATAATGTTTTAGGGATGCACCTATTGTGAAATCCTGGGCCAATTTTTATTTATTTTGTGTGTGCTGTTATTTATTCTCCTTTTGTGCAAGAGAAAAAAAAGACTTCTTCATTATACAAAAATAACTGAGCTGTTTTTAAAATCATTCAGCATTTCATTACACTGTCTTTGAATGAGCACAAATTCAATCATACAAATGTATGAAACAACCTTTAATATAACCTTCTTTCACATGAAAAATATTCTTTTTTTTTAATAACTGCTTCAAAAGCCTTTTCAGCTGCTATACTGCTACCTTCTCAATGAGAAGAATGTTTCAGTACTTCAGTACAGCCCAACAAAAATGTTAGTTTTGTAAAACATAAATTAAATGTAAATGTAAAAGCAATTACAAACATAAGCAGTGTCTCTAACACATAGACTTAACTTGGGCGGGCCGCCCATATATTAATGGCAGCCCAAGTATATTTGGCAACCCAATTTTATATTTTTCATTGTTATTTTTGTATCTGTCCGAGAGAACGACGACATTCGCGATCGATTAACTAGTGGACGCGGCTTCAAGTGACACATTACGCACACATGAGGTTCGTTCCCATCCAGACCGCAGAGATTTTTGAAGAAATCTCGTAAATCATTGCTTTACTGCTTCATTTTTCGTTAAACATAAACAACTTTCTTGTCGCTGATCGTCCTCTGAGACAGTGCAATACTCCCACACGTCCAAATATTTCTTTCACTTTTATTTGTAAACAAACCACGTGACGGCACCCGCCGTCATGCCAGAGTGATGACTTCTTCTCATAATCAGCAGCTTGTGACTGTTTTCCGAGACCGACCGCAAATAACCAACACAACATTCAGCGGACGCAAAATTGATGCAAAACAACAGATGAACATCGGCAACTGCCATCGGCTAATGTCATCTTATTTGCCAATAGTCCGATGGCAGTCAGAAGGCGAATATTGGCCGATACCGATATTCGGCCTATAAATCGCTGCATCCCTAGAATATTTTTGGTGCAAGTAATTAAAAGGCAATTACAACACATTCCTTACTAATCAATTATCTCTAAAGGTGATAAACTCAAAATTCAGGGCATTTCTATTGCCTCCCATGGCTCTCAACATGGGGACGGCTGAGCCGGCGGCTCACCGCTAACACTGCAAACAATGGCAAGAATGCTGACAGAGCTAACCGTGTTAACCTGAGGGGGAACCGGAGGGTGGAAGCCGTTATCAGCTGTAACCGCCGCATGAGAGCAGTGCAGAGTGGCAGCCATGAGCTAGCAGGTGGGGCACCCTCACGTGCACAAACATGCACTAAAAGGCACGCGCCTTGGTAGTAGTTACAGCCTTGGTGGTTGATAGTAGCTGCTGGTCTGCACACATCATGCAGAGGTTATATTTAAATTGAACAGTACACATATTCAACTTAAAAAATCTAAATCAAACATGGAGGCTGCAGTAGAGTAGCCCATTGCTTCCTCAATAATATACACGTCACAGATTTTCCATTTTTTCCTAAATCACTTTCGCAGTTGGGAATTTGTTTTTTGGCACACAGGAAGTGATGAAACAAACAGCAAAACATAAAGCTTTCTCTTGGTCTTGGTGCTGAACACAGCAATGATGATTGAACATGATGCCAAAAGGATTAGTTAACTTGAGGGCAAATTTAGGTCTGAAAAGCCCATCTACAATCTGTCGCAATACAATACAACTGCCCTGCTCTCAATCCTTCACGAAGTTTATAATGTTCAGTTATTGTTGGTCTCAATGCTAAACATATGAATTAAGTGTCTATGATGGTGTCAAAAAGAACCAGAACATTATAGGCATCTTAAAATTAGACTTTATGACAGAACACTTGTATTGGATTGTATTAGACATTGTACAGGTGTACCTAATAAAGTGACTTGCTAACACATTTTGACAAATACTCCCAATGCATTCCAAGAAAATTAATTTGAATTAAAATAATGTCACCAAAAAGTGTAGGCTGATATCAAAAAAACGTTTTGAACAATACATTTGAGCATTAAAGTCACCAGCAAAGGCCAATCATTGTAATGTAAATGTATAACCTTTGTTACGCTCCCGGGGAGAGCTCTGATCTCTATCATTTCACCGTGTCTCATCATACAAGTACAATTCTCTGTTGTACCGTATAGTGTTCTTGAGAAGATCAATAGCGAGCGCCACGTGTGAATACATCTCAGTGGTTGTTTGATATTGTCACTAGGGAGCAGCGGCTGCTTAAAAGCATGGAGGAGAAGGAAAATAAACTATTCTACCAGCAGGATTAATACAATTCTATTCGTTCCAAAGTTTTGCACATTTTGAAAAAAAAAATAAAGAAAATACCACCTTGTTTCAAGCCCAACATTTCAAATCAAAGCGATGTCTTCATGTCAAGGGCGAGCGCTTTCGAAGCAGGCGAGAATTAGCTTCAACAATATTCTGCTCTGAACTGTAATATGAGTAATCAGTAGAGAATGTAGAAGCTAATGGAATCAGACTAATTTGTAAATTCAGTTTGCTAACATTCAGACCTTGTGCTATTTGCAGATGATGTTGTCGCCCTGGTTTAATCAGACTGTGACCTCACATGTGCAGATTGTGGCTGAGGGTCAAACAGTCAAAAGTGAGGGCAGGAAAAAGGTGGTGCTGAAATAAAGCAGGCTTTTTATGGTGCTGTAGCAGAAGGGGAACGGCACTGAGGGCTGTTTTCACTGTGGTGGAGGAGAGAGCGCTCCAAATCAAAGCTCTCAATTTACTGCTCAATCCTTTTCCGACCCTTTACCTGTGGTGGTCGCACGCTTTGGGTAGCGACCCGGAAAAAAAAAAAGATCGCTGACACAAGCAGCCCGAGATGAGATTCCTCCACAGGGTGGCTGGCTTCGCTCTATGTGAGAAAGAGAGCAGTACAGCAAACTGAGAGGGCTCCGGTATTGAGCTGCTGTACCTTTGCACTGACGGGAGCTCTAGCTGAGGTGGTACAGACTGTTCAGACCAAGAACACACAGGACGGATTACTGATCCCCAAGGAAGAGCTAGGGGAAGATGAAGGGGGAAAGAACATCTAGGCTGCTCTGTCCACACTGTTACCACTAAGAAGAAGAAAAACAAAGGATGCTCGGAAAAACTATGATATGATACAGATAATACCAATGGGTATGCTTAAATTCAACTTCAATCTAAAGGAAATTATAGCCTTTTGGACTAATAGCTGGCATTATTGATGAACAGATCTATCTATTCATGAGTGTCAGACACTGATACTTATGCCACCTTTTATGTGGATGTTAGGCTTGCCGCGGTAGTTGGTGTTCCCAGTGTTACACCATGTTCAGGTATACACCCATTACATTACTTACCCACCGCCCCCACCGTTGTTTTGCTTTATTTATAGAAATCACAATAGCAGGAGTCAAATTTCATACAAAAGATGATAGAGAGTTGACAGACAAGATGAACGCAAAGGATTTGGTGTCAAAGTGCAACGCAAAAGCACCTATTTGGCAATATTTCAGATTTAATGCTATAAGGGAACCATAACGTTAATGAAGCAATCACTATGCAGATGAGGGAGTGCTCGCAGCGAGTGTGCGCAGCAAAAGCTCAATCTGTGATACCGGACACACAGCCATCCAATGATAAAGATAAAAGTAAGTGCTTTACATATATCGACCATCATCTTTTCTTGTAAAATGGTGTAATCGCTAACACTAGTGTTGTCACAAGTTTATTAACCGGTGGGAAAATGTCCTTATAGTGACATCCCTAGTGGAAGTCCAATTAGTATTGATGGTAAATGTAGTGGATTGGAGCAATAAATTCCTCATTGCGTGCTAGATTGACCAAGAAAGCGGGGTTCTCGTGCTCGCGGAGCCGTTCCGGCAGTGCCTACATGTACCAGAATGCATTGCTTCTTATCTTCTGACGCCCGCAAGGTCCCCGCCGACCATATCCTCTTGCACAGCTAATGCAGTCGCAGCTTTGGCCTCTCTCCACTGCATTTCTTCAGCCACATACTCCGGCTCGAATAAATACCGCTGAATATCCGAGTCAGCCAAAACACTGTAAAATGTATTCTCGTCCATAACATCCTCTGCACTCTTATTTTGGGATGCCATTTTCACTATTGGAAACCTAGCTAGTTGGCAACACAAGAAAAGAGAACAAGGACGTTGTACCTGCCCTGGCTACTCAGAGGCAGAGACTAGAAATCCAAGTAGAAATATCAGCCTGTAGTTCTTCCTGCCTCCAACTGCGTCGGAGGCAGGAAGAACGACAGATTTTGCAGCTGCAAACTCAACTTTCTCGATCGACTACATTTACCATCAACACTGATTGGATAGCATAGAAGGTAGTGAATTTTCCCTTTCAGTAGGATTATGAATGAAGGTTTTTTACTTGTAACGGAGTATTTTTATGTCGTTGTACTGGTACTTCTACTCAAGTAAAGGATCTGAGATACTTCCACCACTACTATATAGTTGAAACAATTTCCAACACTACCTTCAAATAAGTCAACTGACTAGGAGGGAATCAGCTAGTTTTTGAACCAAGAAACTTAAATGCAGAGGCATGTATTCAGCCATTACATCATCAGCACATTTCACCACACCTCATGTCTCATTGTGTGAAATAAAAATCAACTGCTGAACAGACTGAAGCTTTGTTCTACAGCTCCAGAACTGCAGGGCAGGCCCGTGGCCCCTTGGGTTATCACCCAGCGGCAACAGCACTCACTGAATGCAGAGATACGACCGCTCGGAGACCGACGAGTGGGAGGCAGCGAAACAGGACAGAAGAAGAAGAATGAGAGTGTATGGAGCGTTAGGAACATGTGACTTAATGTTTCCTTCTTGTGGGTAGAAGGTCAGTGAGGCAGATTGGCTCGGTTTTAGTGTTTCGGCAGTACGCGGCTGCCTTTGTCCCATTTTTGCTGACGCAACATCATGGGAGTGTTACTAAAATAGATAGCAACAGTCCGGGTAAGACGAGATTAACTCGATCAGACAGGCCCAGCTTCCTAACTGGGCTCCCAAAGGAAGTTTAGGACACTTTCACAACATGTACTCTACATTACATACATACTACATGACTTTAATTATTTAAAAAGGTACATTAAGGACGCAGGAGGGACATGTTTCAGTTTATAACACGGATCTTTCTCAATGTACGGTACATGTTGATCCCTATTCTTCTTTAATCATTAACTACACGTTATCATCCCGCCAGCCTACTACATGCACACTTACTGCTGGTTGTAACAACTTACTCTCAAGATGCTCATTATTCCTCCAACAAGTACGCTTCCTTACACACCTCAAGTTCTTAGAAAACTGCTTAAAGCCCTCTACTGAACCCCCGGAAATCTCTGTAAAATAGTGAAAAACTGAAGGACAATCTGAACAATAGTCCGATGACATACTCTCCCACAGCTCCAAGCGCCCCTATCTCCGCCGCCTCATAAAAGCTTAATGCGTCCGAGCTCTTAAAATCCAGACAAGGAGAGCCCAATTCACCAGCACAGAGAAGTTCAATTTCACTGCAGAACCATCCCCAACAAAAAAAAAAGAAGCTTCGCCTTTCCAAAGCCACTTGGCAGAAAAGTGAAATCCTATTAAATCTTTCAACAAAGCTTCCATAAATATTGCGAGGGAAGTGTCCCAAGTCACACTTCCGCCTGTCTGCTAAAAACAGAGCACTGTCCACTTTGCTTGGAAAAGCATACAGCGGCTACGTCACTGCCACTTCACAATAGGGTGACCAGGTGTCCCACTTTACGAGGGACTGCACAGCTTTTTTATCCCTTGTCCCACATCCCACATATTGTGACGATGTCCCACATTTTCAAGAAAGCAGGGAAGGCTGTCATCACGGGGTTGTTTGCTGTCAAACTGCCCACACGTGGGGTCAAATGCAGGTTAACATTTCTCCGTTTTTGCTACACTATGCCCTCCGGAGAAAATTGCGAGTCACCGCAAAGTCACAAGCTATGCAGATTTTGGCGGAATATGATGGAAACTAGCACAAAGAAAAGGAAGAGCAGCTACAACAAAGGCTGTGAAACTACTTCTAAGTATTTATAAGCTGGTGGAAGGAGATTCTCAGAGTTTTTTGTGAAATTTGCCAGTTATTTTTATAGTTTCACACAGGGGGAATATGACATCCATGTGAGTCTCACAAGAAATGTGTGGCTCAAAAAGAGATGTGCCGATCAATGGATGCATTCGGGCAAAGCATAGAGATGTTACAATATAAGGGGCAGAATAGAAATGTATATTATTTATGTAAGATAGACATTATATCAAAATTGTAGACTACCTCTAAGCCTTGATAACGTGTCCCACATTGTACCACAAAAACATATTCTTTGTCCCACATTTGGTTTGTTGGGATCTGGTCACCCTACTTAACCATCTTCAGGATACCAGAAAAGAAATCGTTCATACCTTCTGCCAACATTTAGCATCCTGTAACCCCCACAGACATATTGATAGAGAGTAAAACAGCACTATTCCAGAGGCACACTGACCAAATATATTTCTTTGCACGTAAAAGGAGTACAGCTGCTGTACCGTCTTTAAAAAGCCCTTTACTAAAAAATCAATAAGCGTTCTGACAAACCCAATAAGATTTTAAAACGATCGCTATAAGAGAGAAAACACATTCACCACATAGAGATTAATGACTGGAAAGAAGGCTCACCTCTCTCGCAGGTACTATCCCAGAAGCCAGTTCCAGTGCAGTCGCAGACGAAGCGGTTCCATCCCTCCTTGCACGCTCCGTTGTTCTTGCAGGGATTGCTGTCGCACTGTTTCCCCGTCACCTTACTGCACGAGGACTTGATGCCGGTCACATTCTGGGACTGAGCGATCTGTCGGATGTCCTTGCTGCGGCCATCGATGAACAGATCCCGGACGCAGCCCACGTAGCCGTAGTTGAGCATGGCGGTCCAGAGCTCGGTGGGGAGCACCAGGCCCGCCCGGCTGTCAGGCAGACCACCCAGATAAAGGTCCCCCTCCAGGTCCAGGATCTCGTTCTCCCCGCTGGCTGTGAAAGGTGACCGGCGGCTGTTTACTGAGATGATGCCTAGAGGAAGAAAAATCCATTATTAAATACTGGCCTAGACTGCAAAAATGTCAACATGTCATGTAATCTGCTCCTATCATTAAAAAAAAGACTGCCGGGGGAGTGAGATAATATCACTTGTTTCTTGTTGTATTATTTTATATCAAATGTCATGTTTTAGTAGTTAAGGGATCTGCCATATTTACTCGCTGCCAGAAAACAGCACTTGCGTCTGTTAGGTCCCTGAAATAACAAGAACTCCACTGAAAACAATTGACATTTATTGCCCTCAATGTGGCACTTCTACAAAAATTATATTTTAAGACTGAACAAACATGATGATGATGATTCTCACACTGAATGTGAGACTGACAGCCCCTTTTTTGTTCATCAAAATGAAGACAGGGTTAGGTAATTTTGCAACCAAAAGCTCTTAGAAATTCAGAAGTGCTGGTAAAGTTGTAAACGAGGCTGACAAGAACAGCACAGAGCCCTGTGTCTGTGCTGAGATGTGGTCTGAGTACTGGGGGCGGAGGTGCAAACCTATGCTTGGCAGCCAAAATTGCACTGATCACCGACTCTGTAACACCCTCTTCAGGGGAACTCTATTTGAGTCATGAAAGTACACAATAGGGGGCAGAAAAACAAAAAACAGTCAGGGAAAAAAAAAGCTTGCATCCAACAAACTGCCAAGGCCTCTGTGTGTGATCTAACTGCACAAAGAGTCCCAAGACCACACAGTAAATAATAATAATAATAATACATCTTTACAGGGTATGTTCCGTAGGGCAATTGTATATATTTATACATCAAAATTAATCTAGATCCATGCAGAGTTCAAATGCAGTAAGGCAGATCTGATTTGACGAGATGTATAACCGCAAAAAACAAAGAGATGTTTACTTTTAGCGCACTCATACATTCTCAACAAAATATAATAATAATATAATTTGTCAATAATAAATCCAATTCCACAACTGCATTTGTAAGGCAAAGGTGCCATAACAACTCATTTATAGTCCAAACAGATACCATTACACCATGACAAAGTCATTAGACATGATGTGCGCTGGACAGCTAGATTCTATTAAAACTGCTGTATTGTGCATTCCACTTATCTTATCCACATATCTATCACATATTATTTGCTAAAATGGTTTAAATGTATCACTTTTTTTTCAAATCCAGTCGTGAGGAAAAATGTTGGCATTGTACATTTCTGAAAAACCACGGAATACGTTGAATGTTAATGTTTCTGAACCAAAAAATACGTTGCATATCAGCCTCGAAACATTAAAATAACGTAACAACGTAACGTAACAACGTAACGTAACAACGTAACGTAACAACGTAACGTAACAACGTAACAACGTAACAACGTAACAACGTAACAACGTAACTAGTGTAAATAAATCACAACCTCCCTTAGCGGTCCTTCTTACGTAACGCTACGTAACAAGCGTACAATCAACATTTACTTTTGGTTTCACACGGGACACAAACAGTGGTCTCCTGGGGGAAAGTCCTGTGTTTGTTTGACCCACACACCCTTATTGGACATTTCCTCTGGTTATACTCGTTATAATACCACGTTTCAATAATGGTTGCTCGATATACTACGTCAATTGTACCGCATGTTGTTTGTTGTACTCTGTCACTTGCTCTGACCGAATGCAAAAACTTCCCTATTCAACATATCCGTGGTTTGCAAAAATGTAAAATGTTAACATTTTTTCCTTGCGACTGGGCTGTTTCCCCCCACTAAATTAATAATAACATTTTACAAATCTTTAAAAAGTAAAAATTGTGATCCAAATTAAAAAAAAAGAAAAAAGTACCAACACCAAAATTACAACTACAGGGTTTGAATCTGCTGTGAATCCCAAAATGAGTGGTCTTTTAGAAAACGAGAAGTTTAAGTTTGCTGATGCTGTTTTTTAACATAAGTGAACACAGTAAAAAAGCTTTAATTCAAAACAAGATTGATTAATAAAAAATAAAAAAAATAAAATTACTTATGCATGTACATCTGAAATTATTTGGGCCTAATAATTACAGGTTAGACCTTTAAATATAAATAATGAAATAAAGAAATAAATAAGAAAAAGAGACTTTAACTTAACTCTCTTCTTGAGCAGTATTACCTCTATCTGCACCTCTCTGTCAGAAATGAAAATATCACTCTTTACACAAATTCAGCCCGTCTGCAAACAGTGTAATACAAATTCTCCCATTTTACTTGTGTGACATTCACCTTGCAGCCAGACAGAGAGATTCTGGCTGGAGATCTTTGTGGACATGAAATTTAATTCACTTGCAACTCCTATTAACATTTCACTCAAGCCACAAGTGTGATTATGCCTGCTCTTAACCATCCCTCAGTCTGGTATCCATATATCTGTCTCATTCCTCTTTTTCCCCGTGAAAATCCTACTTTCTACTCTGCTATCGCACTGGGGGCTGTGCCGGTGATTAATCAAAGCAGCGAGCTCTGACACACGGCTAAATTGGCTGCTCTAACCTGATATATAACACAGGCTGTAGCGCCGACTAACACACCCTGGTCCTCTGGAGGATCCCGCCTAATGCACAGATTGTGTTGGGTTTTGGAGCTCAAGGCAACACAAGTTTCTAACCCTTTTCTCTAATATAATATTCTTCTAATACTTTCTGTGTATTTGGCCATGTTTTGAGGTCAGAGGACATACAGATGAAAGGAGGCGAGGGGAAACTGAGTCAGTAGCTATCTAGAGAGAAATATGACTTTATCCCCGGCAATAAATCATCGCTGAAATTAATATATTGAGGAAGTTTACATCGTCCTGTGGCTGTGATGTCGGAAAAAAGTTGAAATAAACAACTCTGATTCTAACAACTGGTGCAGTTCCATTGCGCTAGGTACAGTGAGTATATTATTCTATGGGGTTTGATCTTCATTTTGATTTCCATTAACCTAAACAATTTCAGTACATTAAAACCAGTTGGACCATCAGTGTTAATATTGCAGAACGGTGAAGTTGCAAGTTAGTGCAAAGACAAAGAAAGGTATTGATGGTGATAATTATTTCCTATTTCTATTCTGTATTTTGAGTAAACAAAAAGTCTATTAGGTCAGGCTTTTTATAACGATTAGTTGAGTATTTTGTCTATTTTTATTATTAGAAAATTAATATATGGCAATTTTGTTATCAAGTAACAGTCTACAGCTATGGCAGAGGATCTGTGAGTCTGCACAGTGGTGTTAAACTACAGGTAATAGACTTCTTCTTAAAATAGAAAAAATGTGACATTATCAGTTATCCTATAGGTATCGGCCATGAGAAGCAGGTAATTATCGGTATCTTGCATACCTACTAAAAATGCAAAGCACTTATTTGTTACAGCCTCTCAAATCTATAATTGTGTTGCATTTTGCTGTTTCACATTGTAAATTAAATGGCTATGGGTTTGAATGACTCTTTAACACTGTTAACGTTTTGAAAACAGCATGTTGGCCTAGAGTTGTAATGAGCGTGGAGGATTATTTTTGATATTTTAGAGAATACCTGATAAAATACTAATTAAATTAATCACTGATGAAAACAATTGTCGTTTTTTTTTTTTAATTTATCCCCCAAAATATACATTTCCAATTAGAAACGATGAATGATATATCTAAAATGAAGTCACCACAGCAATACTGCAGGAAATACTAGCCATTCTTCACTCAGTATTTCAGGATATTGTACAGGAGCGTACCTTTATTTCTCTTGGTTTGATTACTCTGTACTCTAGCAGTTTGTTTTTTACCTTGTCAGCTCTGCCTATAAATTCATAGTATTATGATAGCCAAAGGCATCATATTTTTAACTGAGCCAGGAGTTCAGTTTCCTGATTGAAGCCATTCATGATTATGTGTTTGTGTGTGAAAGAGACAGAGAAATGAAAAACAGTGCTATAACGAGAGCTCAGTGCCTTCCCACAACACCAAGCTGCTCACAGTTTAACAACCTGTGACAGTGACATTAAACTGAAATGAAGTTTCTAACACTACTATTGGTAAATTGTGTGATTAAAAGCAGGTAGTTGCAAAAAATCAGTGAAGTTTCAGTTACAACTCCATCAAAAGGAAATTGAGTTCTGAAATTTCTTTTCCCTTCCTTCCCCCTCCCGTCTTACCTGAGCGACCGTCCCTCTGGATGTCCACATGGTGCCAGGCACCGTCGTTGACCTTAGCCTGCGTGGCCTTGACCTTGATGGTGCCGGAGCCCATGTCCAGCAGCAGGTACAGCCCTCCGTCCAGCAGCTCCACCGCAAAGAAGTCCACCTTGTTGTTCTTCTGGCCCTTTGCGTCCCGTCGGTCCTGGGCCTTGCCGTGGGTGAAGAGTATCAACCCGTTGGGCTCGGAGGTGCGGAAGTCAAACGAGATGGAGCCCACGCGTTTGGTGTTCCATTTTGGCAAGGCCAAGTAGGAATCGGGCGTCTCGAAGTTGATGGGGTCGAGGGTGGGAACGTTTTCGCACTTGAACACCACATCGCCCTGGAGTTTCATCTTGGGGTCCACGATGCGGGCGAGGCGGGAAAGCTCCAGCCGGATGTCGTTGTTCTTGTACACCACCTGGGGAAGAAATGAGAGTTCTTATAAATGAATAGTTTATGAATAGTTTATTTTTTTTTCTCGGTCATACATCAAAAAAGAACAAAACTTTACAATCTGTGTGAATATAAACCAACACTGTATCCATTTCACACAACGTTCATCTAATCAATAACTCAAAAAGGAATAGGCTGAAGCCCCAAGTCTTATCTCTGCCTATCCTATTCAATCCATAAGATTATATATGTATTGATATACAGTATGTATGTATGATGATTATACCTCAGTGTGAATTGTCTTAAAGGGATTTCTTTTTCATTTAGTTTTTTCAGAGCAGTAGGGGATCATTTGCCAGTGCAGTAATGGTTGAAAAATATTTATTTCCATGTGAATGAATTGCACTCCATTGCAATCTGTAATATCATAGCATCATACTCCAGTAATATTACATATCGCCGATTCGAGGACAGCTGGATCGATAAAACTAATATCTTCTAAGGCGTGTGTGGCCCAATTTGTTTCTCAGTCATTTTCTATTTCAACTCCAATTTATCCGAGATGAAAAGGAGATTGTACACAAATGCATCACTGTATTTTCGTTAGATTGAACACCTGCCGGCTGAGCGTGAAGTGCGAGAAGCGATGGCTAAATTATCAGTGAGTCATTCCCTGTAATGTTCAAAATAGAAGCCTTCATGAACATGGGGTGAAAACCCCACGGGAGGTATCTGTGACCCCGTGAGAATACACTCAATATTATACGTATTCATCCATAATAAATTTCTCTAGCCCCCTAATCCGCGAAAGTAGAAAGCAGACCCACATGATAGGCAAATATGACAAAATACCACAGAAAAGGAGAGTTGAATATTGTCAATTGGAATCCATTGAGGCGGAAAATTAATGTTTCTTTTTTTTTTCCTTTCTGGGGAGGAAGACAGGCTTTTTCTGGTATATAGGGCAGTGTGTGCGCTGGAAACAGCAACACTGTTAGAGGGAGCACAGCTGTCAGCAAACAGATTTTACTGCTGTGGGATTACCGATAATCCTGGAAGATTTGACAGTAAATCAACACAGGTGACCCGAGGAGGACTGACGAGAGGAGGGAAAAAGAGAGAAAAACCGGGGAGAGAGAGAGAGAGAGAGAGAGAGACAGACGGGCTGGTGGGAATACGGGCAGCAGAAGAGAAGGGAACTTCATGAGGAAGAAAATGTGTCAGGAGGCAAAATAGAGAGGAAAAGAGGGAGAGATCTGGAAGATTAAATGCTGTAAAGCCAGTGTGTGCCACTGCCTTTCAAAATATGCTCGTGTGTATGTTTGTGTGTGTGTCTATGTACATTACAAACACAGGGATGTAGCTGTCAGTGCAGTTAATAACCACACTTAATCTCCTCAACATGACACATAACAAAACACTCAGAACACACTTTGTCAAGCACTTAATCTATTGGTAACGCACCACACAATAATAGTAAGGAATAATAGGAATCTCATTTTAAATTAGGGCTGGGACGATTCACCTATCACGATACTTGGGTGACGATTCCATATGTATTACGATTTTTAAGTTTTGCGATCCAACAAGTATTGAGATTCGATATTCCGATTTTTGTTAACTTTTTTAACACTAGACCATGGGGAAAAAATTGAATCATACACTTCTAGGGACCTTTACTTTGGAATATATTTAAATTAATATAGTAAACATGTTTGATTTTCAGCATGTATGTAGTCAGAGATGTCCTGAAGTCAAAGAAATCAGTCATTGTCAGGCATTATTTATTAAATTGTTTTCAGCAACCCAAAAATCTAAGAATAAACATTTCCCTCACAAATTAGAGGTATTTTCTTTTTAATTTATAAGGGACATATAATGTTTTATACTTATAATCCAATCAATCTTCGAAAATCGCGATACATAAGTGAATTGATTTTTTTCCCACTCCCATTTCAAATACAATATATTTAGACAACTTGCATCAAAGTATATGATTGTATGAACAGAAAGCTAAAGAGATGTATAGAAATAGGGCTGTAATGATTATTTTGATCATTGATAAACTGTTATTGCTGTTATTTCTCATTTGTTCAATAGACATAACCCTATTGCGCTCTCAAGTGCTGCCGTCATTACTGCAGTGCCGGAGTGGAACTGAACACACTTCCACTGACAATGAAAGCATAGATGTTTGAGTTAATCATGGTCAGCAGTCGCCTACTCCGACAGGCGACGGCAGTCTGTGTGAATGAGGAAGTTATTCAGTCTCAAAGCGCTAGTCGGAGATGAAGTATGACACAGCCTTCGGGGGAAAATAACATTGATGTTCAACAGCTGTCCGACCCAGTAATTAATTTGTAATTAAACCCAGCAGGAATTAGCTTATGATTAATATCATCAAGCTCTATAATTTGTGCATTGTAATCAGAAGAAATGCATCATCTTTTTGTCTGCATACCGCTCAGAATGTGATCGAAACATGAGGAATTAATGGAGATTTATAAAAGTAAAATGGATTTAATGAGGCAGAGGCTTGAAGCTTTTATTTTCCAAAGTTAGTTTTTTTTCCCAAAGTTGAAGTTGTTGGAGCAGCTGATAACAGCTCAGTCAGAACACTCTAACCCTCTCTTAAAACTGGGCAAAATCTTGTTGAAAAGGCTTTTCATATTGATGATCATCTTTTCAACATGTAAAAACTTTTACAAGATCTATTTGACAGATTGTTTGGCAAAAGCGCTTAAGAAGTGAAATCCTTAACATTTACAAGTATAGTGCCACCGCAGTAATGGAGGCTCGTTCACTTCCATCTACAACAAGAATTTGTCTATAAAATGTCTATCATAACTATCATAACAGCCCAGGGTCTTCAAATTACTTGTTTTGTCGAACACACAGACAAAATCTCAGGGATTTCAAGATAGCAACTGAAATAGAAATCAAGATTTCCAGTTTATTATAAAGAAGATGAATCGATTAGTTGTTGACTATTAAATTAATCGCCAACTATTTTGATAAATGATTAATCGGTTTGAGTAATTTTTTTGAAAAAAAAAAGGCAAAATTCTCTGACTCCAGCTTCTTAAATGTGAATATTTTCTGGTTTCTTTCCTCTCTGACAGTTAACTAAATATCTTTACACGTCATCTTGGGCTTTGGGAAACACTGATTGCATTTTTCCCCATTTTCTGACATTTTTCTGGAACCAAACAACTAATCATTTAATTCAGAACATAATCAACAGATTAATCAACAATGAAAATAATCATTAGTTGCAGCCCTATAAGCCACATATGCTTACAATTAAGACGCTGGAAATAGAGATTGTTGGGCATTTTTGATTGTAAAATGACTAACAATTATTCGCTTATTAAAATAGTTGTCAATTAATTTTCAGTGGACTGACTAGTTGATTGATCAACTAATCATTTCAGCTTTAGAAGGACATTTCCAGCAATGAACCCAGTTAGAAAAAAGCCGTCCTGATGCTGCTGCAATATTTGAGTATGCTAAGCATGCTAATATGACTCATGGCTTGAGGGATCATCTCTGTTTGTTCTTTTTGTCAGCATGTGATTATCAGCTAACCTCTAGATTGGACTGAAAATATGATGAACATCAAATGAAAGATTCACAGAAATGTTGCAGCAGCCCTGTAGCGCAAAAATCTTTTAGCTTTAACCACCATTACTGATGTCTCTGAAAAACTGATGTTTTTATGTTTTCTTCTGAAGCCAAATACCTTGAATTCCACATTGAGCCATCTTTCAGACTACTCTTTCACAAGAGAACAAACTGAATATTACATGAAAAGAGACAGAGAGAAGAAAAATATGCTTTAAAGCCGCTCATTTGCACAACTTTTTTTTAACACTGATGGTCACTGTGTATTTCTTAGATGTAAATTAAAGGCACTCAGTAACTCTGACATATTAAGTCGAATTTTCTAGATCTGGAAAGAATAGTTAAGCTCTGTGACAAAACACAAGGTCTCCATCAGAGCCACAACTAGCTGTTCTTGAACAAAAAAAAACAGTTTGTTTACCCGACTCATGAAAACCTTGCTCTCCATCTTAGTTTTCTTGACAGTGGAAAGTCTTTAACAAACTCTCTCAGGCACTGCAATGTTATTCTGGGACGTACTAATCTTACAATCAGCCAGCTCCCGATCTGTTTTGGGATTATGATTTTGTCTGTTCTGCTGCAGGCTGATCAATAAGGTAATCGAAATGATGCCATAAAAGAGGAACTGACTGCTGCGGCTATGTGTTCCTCATCTTTTCCTTTGTTATGGCTGTGCTTTGCTACGCTATCCTTCGGCCTATCAACGGCCTTATGGGGCCCATTCATAATGCACGCACAGGGGACTGTAACGACTCCATAAAGCCGAGATCCTCCATCTCTGCTCCAGGATGGTGTATTGATTGGGCCCTGGTAAGGGTGAGGGAAGGGCAGGTGGGTGGAAGCGCACACACACACACGCACACACACTGTCTCCTCCCTAATCTACTCCAGATCAGTGCTCATGTCCTCTTGGCCCCGGCCACAGCTGCTGTCAGCTCATGATTTAGCCCCAGTGTTAATGAAGAAGCGGGGTAATTCCGCTGAAGTGGAGTGAAGACACACACACAAACAAGGTGCTCATGAGGCTTTGTAAAGGAGATCTCTACTTGCTCAAACACACGCACAAGAAATGACATTTAGTTTTATGTGCACATACACAAATGCGACTGCACGGACATACAGTATTTACTAAGTGCATATTAATGTACCAATTGTGTGTAAATATTGATGAGAGAACTGGATGAGTGACAGAACTGATGCCACAGGAGATAGAATATTCAGTAATAACTTACTGAGGATCAATATGACTCTGACTACCATATTACAATGATTGGGATGTATTAAAGGGTTAGATTACCCAAATCACAAAAGAAATATGAAAAATGTAGATAGCTCTGGTTTTATGTGGCGAAGACTTTTGTTTCCAACTTAGGACCATATGAATTCCGTGATGCGAAAAAAAACTGATTAAACTTTATAATAAAAATGGAAGCAACTGTAAAACGCGGAATATCGTGCAATTTGCCAAAATGTGGATGCAATTTAAAGATCGGGGTTTTCCCTACCATTTTAAGCCTTTTTTCACGGTGCCTAAACCGCATGAAGAGAAAAAAACTATTCTGCTATGTTTTGGTGTCATTTAAAGGTACCCTCCTCCTCCACACAAACACACACACACAGTCATGTGTGTCAAAAGCGTGGTCTTCCAATTTGAGAGCACAACTTGTTGATTTCAGGTTCAGATTTTGTAATGCTTTGCCTCAAAACTCTGTCCTCGCACTCAAATAGCTCCAGCTTGCGCTTAGATTTGCTCTGCTTCTGCTCAAACTGCCTGCTTGCACTCAGATATGTTGTTGCATACACAGATTTCCTGCGCTCCAGCTTCAGCCCTTCTCCTCACACTCAGGCTGCTTCTGTGACTTTGTGAAACGTCTGCTCTCAGACTTCTCCTCTGCTCTCGGATTTTTTGTGCAATAACCCTGTCAAAATTCCCAACCAATACAATGCCAGTGTAGCATTGACCAATGAAATGATTCCTGCCTCGTTGCAGGCGCATTCGCTTTACTTCTTAGAAGGTCCCTGACGGGCGGTTACTCTTTAACCAAATTTGTCCACTTCTGCCCCCCAAGGCTTTATTATATGTACTTCCCTTGCTTTCTTTATGACTTTTGGAATCAAAGGACAGTAATATATATGTATATATATCAGCGTCCATACTTTTTTCTTTACTATAATAGCTACATCGGCTATTATTACTGGCACCAATTTTTTTTATTTTGCTGTACGCTGAAAAAGATGTCCTGAATTAACCACGACAACTCATGCTTGTTGCACACAGAGAGCAATTAGCTTTATAATGCTAGCTAAAACTGAGGTGGTAATCGCCGTGGGGTGCTCGTTCTCCTTAATACATCCATGGCAACTTAAGCTATCTACCTCCCTTCCAGGCCTAAACTGAACATACTCATGCTGAAAGTGCTCTATTTTCAGTCTATGCTAACATTAGCTTGATGCACAAGTAACATTAACTCCATAGCGCTCCGCTATGTTTTTCCAGTAGTGAGTGAAGGTCTGGGTGCTGTGGTATATAACGTTATTGATTGTCAGTGGTATTCCTGTTGACTATTGCAGTAGTATGCTGCTGCAGTCATAAACCATTGGTCAATACTACAACTGGCATTCTATTACTTAGGGAATTTTGACAGCTATTGCACAAAATATCCGAGAGCAGAGGAGAAATCTGAGAGCTTATGTTTCACGAGTGCACAGAAGCAGCCTGAGTATGAGGAGAAGGGTTGAGGCTGGAATGCAGGAAATCTGTGCAAACAACAATATTATCTGAGTGCAAGCATACAGTTTGAGCAGAAGCAGAGCAAATCTAAGCGCAAGCAGGGGCTTTTTGTATGCTAAGACAGGGTTTTAAGGGAAAGGCATGACAAAATCTGAACGTGAAATCAATGAGTCATGCTCTCGAATTGAAAGATCACGATTTGGGGAAAAAGCTCCATAGAAAAGGCCCTCTGAGACGGTTGAGTCATCCAAAAAACTGAGGAAATTAACACTTACAGCTAAATTTATAGCAGCACCAAATCCAAAACTATGAGTCAGGAGAACAACTATTCTGTAAGTTTTGCCAACATACAATTGACTGCAATCCTAAGAATACGTATGATGATGACCACCTACAATCGAAAAAAAAGAGCAATCAAATTCTTCAAATTTTGAATATTTTCTTATTAAACTGTTGAAATGTTTTTCATCCAATAAATGATTAAACACTCTTTCTGTTCACAAAATGTGCTTGAATCGTAAAACACAGAATTCAGGAAAAAAAAGGTAATCTGGAAGAAATTAAAATTAATTTCTGAGGGCCATAACAACCCAGTATAAAGGAGGTGTTGGAATTTTGTTTGTGTTGCTCAATGTATGAAATAATTACTTTTCAAAAACACCTCAGCGACATGTCTTTCCGTATTTTGCTGAAGATAGTAGTCTATAGCAAAGTCGGTGTATTACCCTGAGTAACCAGGATATTGTTTAAGGAAAAATTAAGACATTTAGTTTTTCATATGTAATTTTACTAAATTATAAGCATGAGAAATGAAATCCATTCACCTTACTTTACCTTATTTTTCCTTTTTTTTGTAATTTGGGTGAAATGGCCCTCTGATGTGGGAATGCTGCAAAACTTGCTCAGAAAGGTAGCTTTAGCTGTGCCACAAGATCCACTATTCATTGAGACATACAGTAACCTGTCAGACACACACACAGTGAGGTGCTCCATTCAATCTGTCTCATGAACTTGCTCCTACCCTCCCTGTAAATGTTGCTACACTGCTTAACATCTGCCTCTACTGCTACAGCTCCACCTTCACATCCACCTCCACCACAGCATACATACATACATACATACATGTATGTATGTACTGTATACATGTAGTGTATAATTGTAGAGTTCCACCTAGGGAGAGAGTTTGCTTCTGTTACTTCCTTCTATCTAATTGTGCGTGTTAAGATGTACGCATTGCAGGGAGTGACAAGTAAGAGCCTTGGCAAAAAAAAATATCAACTATATATAGACATTTTTTCTCAGTAAATCTGTCTCAAGTCTGACTGAAACTGAAATAGAACAGCTGAATATGGCACCATATGCACTGCAGATAAAGATTAACTGTAGATTCAGTATTTCTCAGCAGGTGCTTTAATTCAAAACTAGATGTTTATTCTGAAACCAGTTTATTTTCCTCCTTTCCTGAGGCCACTTCCAAACCACTGATCCCCGTCCTATAATCAAACACATTATCTGCTAATGTTTGTTGCCTTTCACTACACCACTACACCCTACATCAAGCGTCCAGGACCTTGACTGGCTCAGCACTTGAGAGCTAATCTTCCTTTCACTACACCACTACACTCTACGTCCAGCGTCCAGGACCTTGACTGGCTCAGCACTGCACAGCTAATCTTCAAGTTCATGAGCTCTTCGACTTCAGCTCTCCTGTATTGTTGTTTGAATACTAAATCCTAATCAGTGCCATGGTTTACATCAAAATATTGAATTAATTTTAATCTCATGTTGATCCTGGTTGAAATACTGTGGGCCATAAATCTCAGAATGTTTTTATCTTGACTGATGGTAGCAAGGTTTGCTGTTGGACATTCTATTAAATTCTGAGCATCACGACAACTGCTTTCATAACACAATACAATACTCCTGCACAATACTGAACTATGCTCTACAACTAGTATGCAGGTAGCATTAGCCCACATTGCTGGGTTTTTCAGCCTATCCAGCATAAACTAACCTCCATCATGCAGTTGCACTTCACTGATGGAGCTTGCCGGACTGTATCTTCTGGCTTGAATCACAGGGACTACTCCCCAGCTGCTTCAGTGGTTTATAGGATTTAGTGTTTGTTCATTGGCTTTATTTTCTTATTTGTGTAGCGCTTTCTGTACCTTTTTATAAAGGTAGCGCCCTGTGTTCGTAAAACTTAATTCCCAGGTTGGCTTTAGTTAAACCCTTATTCCTGTTGTTGCTTTATTTTAATAACCCATAATTATGTCCTCCCTGTTTCTTATATGTGACTGCACTGTGGTTATGTTTATACTTGATAAAAATCACATAACAAATATGTCCCCAACAATTTACTCAATTTATTAACTAAAAGGGAATGATGTCAAAAATATGTAAAATAAAAAAGGTTCACAATACTCTCAATAATAGTATACCAAGAAAATAGTACTTTGACCTTTCACAGAGATAAACAAGTCAGTATTAACCCAAGTCAATCTTCTATGTTCCTTTAAAGGGACTATTTGTAAGATTCAGAAATGCTGCTTAACAGCGACACCTGTGGCCTTGAAATCAATGAAAGTCAGCGTCGAGCTCGCGCTTGCTCGCTCTACATAGACATGAACGAGCATCGCTCAAAACAGTGAGGCAACACACGTCAGCTAAAACCACAATATCACTCTATATTTCAGTTGCTTGGCAGTAATGTTAGCTGACCAGACGAAGGTCTCTCCATGAATCAATGCTGATCCTAGTGTTGGCTTTTCCTGCTCAGCGCAGGCTTCAGCAGCGGGGCTCCTCAACAGTTACGTTATCGCCTCCCGACCGCAGCCGGCAGCCGAAGACACCGGCACCCGGTCGGTAACGAGACGATAACGTAACTCGTTGAGGAGCCCCGTCACTTCACAAGACACGGAAAACCTCTGTTGGTCTGGAGGAGCTGCAGCATTTATTTCTGCACAAACGTCCACTTTACATTCACTAGATATTCTCAGAGCTAAACTAACTCTTCTGCAGTGTGTAGAGAGTGTGCGTTCACGTCTAGAGGTGGAGCGAGACAGCTAGGACGCGCGCGCCGTCTGAGTGAAGGAGAGCAGGCAGCGGAGACGAGGCTCCGGCCACACGCGAGCGCGCATATGCGAACGCGCATGTTTGCCGACCCGCTACATTTATACGCTTAAAAAGTTACAAACAGTCCCTTTAACCTTCTGGGGTCACTAGCATATATGTCAACCTTTAATGTACTTGGTCTAGCCCAAAATAACATAAAGCAGTACCAAAGGATATGCAATGAACTCTTATGATTTCTTTTACTTTCACCAAAATAACCTGGTGGGCCCACACACACTCACTCACACACACTCACACACACACACAATCCGGCAAACAGAAAAGGACCATTAATGAAAACGACCCCGTTGCAGGCCTGGTCGATGCTTGGGGAGGTAGTGGCCAAAAACACTTGAGACCGTTTCGCTCTAACAGCCAAATAAAAGCTGAGTACTCACGTTAGCGTAGCAGAGTTTATATCACACAGTCCTAATGTTGCACCTGCAAGAGTAGTGCAAAAAGCTAGAACGGCTGATAGCTGACCATGGCAGTCCTATGGGTGAAACTTTCTTTCTCCCGCGTTGCCAGAGGAGCTACCGGGCTTTCATCCAGGTCACCTGTAGCGCTATCTGGGCAGTCCAGAGTGTCCTTCAGCGGTGGTTAGCTTGGCTAGTTAGCTGGAAAGGCTAACAGCGCAATATCAGCTACTGCTTGATAGCCACTTAACGTAACTACTCGCAACGTATACATTCGGCGTTTCACTGTTTTTTACAGCACTATAACTTACAAACACTTTAAACCATAAATGTCTAATTACTACATCTCTTTTAGTTCCACTCACTTCTCTCCAACCTCTCTGTTGCGCCACTCCCTCACTTCTCTCACTTGACCACCCCCTCCTCGCTAGTCCCGCCCCACAGCCAATCACAACCAGGTAAAGTGACATGACACATAAACAACCAATTACATGTAATAAAATTAAACAAATATAGGTTGTACTCAAAGTAAACCACATGCTCACCAAGTACACTGCAACCAACCTATTTAAAGTGACACAACATACTGTATGTGTATATTGAACTGAACATGTAAATATTAACCAAAACATATTTATTCTGAGCAGAACCACCAGGAAACTGGTAGTAGACCAGGAAACCAGCCACACTGGCACTCAGGGGCAGAACAAATTGCCCTGGGGCTACATTTGTCTTTAGGTAGCTAAACATTACTTTTTTAGTAGTTACTTTGAACGAATTGAATAGAATATACGTAATAAAAAAGTGCAGTTTTTGATTTTATCCTATGCCGTTTAACCAGAGATTAATTTGAGAAATTAATAAAGAGTTGACCCAAACCGTAACGTTGCAGCTAACATGCGTATCAATGCGTAACAAGCTAACTACATATAAACCAGCACAAAAATACATTTAAAGTAGAATTACTGCCTTGCAGTTGTAAGCCTCCACCAACCAATCCAGTTGCGCTTTACATCCATGTTTGACCAAAAAATCACTTCATCATTTTATCCTGCAAGACATTTGTGTGAAACTGTCATAATTAGAATATTAATTCTTGAATTATGGACAAAAACGTGTTTTGTGAGGTCACAGTGACCTCGTTCCTGAGATATCACGTTCACGAGAACCGAACAGAAGGTCATAGTGACCTTTGACAGCCAGAATCAAATCAGGTCATCCTTGAATCGAAGTGGAAATTAGCTCAAGGTGTTCCTGAGATATCGCATTCACAAGAATGGGACGGACATACGGTCAGAGTAACCTTGACCTTTGACCACCAAAATCCAATCAGTTTATCTCTGAGTCCAAGTGGATGTTTGTGCCGAATTTGAAGAAAGTTGCCTATGGCATTCCTGAAATATCACAAGAATGGGACGGATGCGAGGTCACAGCGACCTTGACCTTTGACCACCAAATTCTAACCAGTTCATCCTTGAGTCCAAGAGGATGTTTGTGCCAAATTCAATGAAATTCCCCTTCAGGTGTTCCTGATATATCCTGTTCATGAGAATGGACCGGACGGACAGACGTATGTACAGATGGACTGACGGACAACTTGAAAACATATTGCCTCCGGCCACATCTATCGCCGGCGCGGAAGCATAAAAAGGCAAATGGAGAAACTTTCAGCAGGCAATAAAACTAGTCATGTGAAGATGGACTGCAGATAGGCAGTATATGAAAACAAAATGTATTTATAAAACCAATTTTACATTCCAGTTTATGTACAGATTAATAAAAATACTAAATATTACAGGTTAATTAGTGAGTTGTAGGGAGATTATGCTACCTTTGTTCTTAGCATCTATCTCTCAAAAGAGTGTGACTTTCAAAAATAAATTCTAATTTTGTCAACAGTAATAAAAAAACATCATTCCTCTCATATGGTATCAGTTATCATAGGTGTAATTGTGCTCCCTGGGTCACTGACTCTAGAATTTAAAAATACCTTTGAGCAAATGTATTTTTGTAATATTATATAGGTTTTGAGTTGCAGAATTCAGGATATCAATTTGTACATACGGTGTTATCTAAAACCAAAAAACAAACTGAGCTTAGCCTATAGGGGGTGTGAGGGTGAAAGGTGAAGGCGTTCCATTAGAGTCTGAGGTTTGTACCCATCCATCACTGTTTAGTCCTCTAAGGGGATATTAATAAAAAGTTAAATAATGAAAAGGACAGGGTGACATTTGCATTCGTATTGGAGGGGAAAACAAGCGCTGCCTGAACATACTGTGGTGACTAACACAAAACTGATGACGACAATGTTCCTCTCAAATGCCAAATGTGCGTCTCTTGCCCTCTCTCTTCTTCTCACTTACTCATCATTCTCTTGATCTCCGTCCATAATCAGTATTTTTCTGTTTCTGTCTCCCACCCGCTGACATTCGCCTCACCTGCACCTGTCACTCCCCTTTTTTTTTTTCAAATACTCACACCTTCTATTTTCACATTCACTTCTCTGCTTGTTACTCATCATCTTGTTCCTCCACCTCATTCATGCGGCTCCTCCTCTCTCAGCAGAGATGACAGCGCATGCCCCAGCCGCCCCCCCACCGTCTGACACAAGTTGCCACTGCACAGCTCCAGCGTCGCCACGGGTGCCCTGTGACACCGGAAGGAGGGGCTGGATGGCGTGAGATCGCGGAGGGAGGTGGGGGTTGCAGAAGAAGGCACTGCAAACAGCAGGCTGACCGGAGAGTGAGCCGGGGCGGCTGCCTACTGGCCCTCGGTCACGTGACGCGCTGCAGCCCACATGGCAAAACACGAGCGTAGGCGTGGGACGTGACATCCCATGTAGCCCACGGGGGCAGATGAGAGCAGTGGAGACTGAACGGGAGAGGGGTTGTGATGGCAGCACGCGGCTTCTCTTTTGTTGTCAGACAGAAGAGAAAAGGGAAGGCATCCGCTCGCTGCAGCAACACATGCCTCCATCAGCTTATTCATCAGCTTTAAGTGATGCCCTTTTTTAAATCTCATAGAGACCAATATGCGCCAACATTCCTGCTTCCGTAGCATTTGAAGTGCCCTAGCCAGACATTACAAACACACACACACACACACACATACAGAGTCAGACAGAAATACTGACGCACTCTGAGCAATCTGAGCAATGGGCCAAACACAACTGAATCATTCCCTCATTATCTGGGGATATTGAATCCAAAGGAGGAGGTGGAGGGGGCAGGAAGGAATACATATGGTGTAGGAGAGCGAGAGAGACGCAGAGAGACAAAAGGATGATGCATAGGGCATTCCTTTTCGCAATGATGCTGTCGTTTTGTCTTGTGTTATAAATCCAGCGCACTCCTTTCCTTTACAGGAGTGCGCTTTCGCCCAGCTCAGCAGGTCAGGGATGGCTCGGTGTGAAGGGATGCCCTCGTGGGACCTTTCGTCGGCGCATTTCCACCATAGCGTGTGCCACGACTGGCTGTAGGTCGGCTTGGAAGGGCCAGGGGTCGTGGACTTAGTGCTCACTATGCCCTCTCTCCATGCAGGGAGGGACGAGGCCACCTGTTCCTGGCACGACTGTCAACCGGGGCGGACAGTGCGTCAGGGGACAAAGAACGTTTATCGATAAGAAGTGAAAGTCAATTGTTCGTCCCATTGCAACATCAGCGCCAAGCAGCAAAGCTACAGTTCCGCCATTTTGGACTGACTATCGAACCTCAGTAAAACGTCTGCCTACAAAGTGCTGTACAAAAGTTAATGTTTTCTACCGAAATGGCCTGTGTTGAACAATACAAATATTATAAATATGCATACTATTATAACTATTTACTTACTTATTTATTTATAAAAAAAAAATAAAAAATCCAGCACACCGATTTTGAGAGCAATCTCAAATGTTTTCATGACCACAGACCATGGATGTATTAGAGGTTGTGTCCTGTGCTTTTACCCTGCGCCTTAGTAAACAACCTACAACTACATTAAATTCTGTTTTTCATTCTATTAGCACTACAAACTACTTGCCGGTAGCGGGTTGTTTGAGAACGGAGACGTTAATACATCCACCATGATACAGGCTAACAGCATACAGCCCATGGGTGTATTATAAGATAATAAAAGTGATAAATTAGAGCCAATATATCCATTATTACAGCCGCATACAGCTACAGTAGCAGGAAGCTGGCAGAACTCGATATGTCATATAAGCGTGCAGGGCGGTGCAGTTCTGTGGGTCTGATGCACGTTTATTATGCAGGAAAATAACTCTGGATTCAGCTATTAGTGAATTTTACAACTATTAGGACATAATGATTTAAATGAGAGCTATTTAAAGTGGCAGTAGGCAACAATATTTTGGCATAATTTGGCAAAAATTCCATAATAACCTTTCAGCATATTGTAATTCAAGTGATCTGAGAGAAAACTACACCTCTGCACCTCCTCATGGCTCTGTTTACAGGCTTTAGAAAATCTTGCCCGTGACGGCAGACTTTGACCAATCACAGGGCATTTCAGAGAGAGCGTTCCTATTGGCTGTTCCACAAAAGGAGATGCGCGTTCACGTCTGGTCTCTGCAGATAGTGAAAGCCTCGGTCAATGGCGGAACAACCTACTGGAAAGCTTGCTATTCCAGCATTGGCAGCAACTGCCTACACCTCAAAACAACCCAAAAAAAGAAAGACAGACTTTCAAAAAGACAGTCCAAACTGTTGATGTCGTTAGAAGGTAATGTGTAGCTCGCTGCGGTAGCCTCCTCAGATGTAGCGAGCACGTATGAAGCGCGTGCATATGCCCGTTCTCGTGTGGGGGGAGGGGCTTCGGACAGAGAGGGGAGAGCAGAGAGAGGAGAGAGAGGAGAGAGCAGCTCGAGGGGATGCAGGATTTTGCGTTTTCCGGATTTCTACGCACTGCAGCTTTAAGTGTTCATACTGGGAAGTTGATTTACCTCGAAAAAAAATGTATCCTCTGATTTACAGACATCTCTTTATACATCCATGGCCACAGGCTCATTGACATTGATTTGCAGTCCAAAATGGAAAAAAAAACTCTAGCGGCTATTGTCAAAAAAGCACCAGAGTTTCGTCTCTTTGCTTCTATACTCTTTGTCAGAGGTCTGCAGCAATGTCGGCAACCAACCAAAGCCGTCTTGAAACAAGGACACCGTCTCCTTCACCTTGCTTTGTGGGAGTGACGTTTTTGACGTATCATCACCATTCATATCTATACAACCAATGTGTTTTTGATTAATGTTTTTTACAAGAACACAAAGTTCTTAATAGATCTAGCCTCTTAATTCTGCTTTGAGTGCACCAGATTGATGCATTTAACTTTAAAATGTACAAAATGTTCTTCCTAAATGCGTGATGTTTCCAAAGTCAGCGTGTAATCGTGTTAAATAATCGTGATCAACATGTTTTGCCATAATCGTACAGCCCTAGTTCAAGTTGGGCTTCGTCCAAATGGCAAAAGAGATACTGTGAATGAATAGAAGTGTGAGGGGGGAAGATCACGCAGCCGGTCGTGAGCAGTTTGCATAGTCCTGGGTAGCAGCTGGCATCGTGCCTGCTTAATGGAGCAACGTATGATGAACAGTTGAGGATCACACAATACTACCACAACCCAACCACATGGTGAATCACCTCCATGATTCTGTCCACCAAACGCTCTCTCTCAAGGGCCAAGTCACGCTGAGTCACACTTGTTCGGATAATAATGGAAACACACGGAGGATTCAACTCCCTCTGCGGCACGACTCGTGATGAGAACTCTTTGCATTAACCCAGTCGCCTCCTTAAAGCTGCACAAATCAATACTGTATATGAACAATGGGTCAAATGACGTGTTGACAGACAGACAGAGAAAAGTCAGCGACCAGCTTAACATTTAGCAACTTTAAGAGCTAAACATTATTAATTACTTCGCTAAATATTGATGCGACGACTGGCTTCGGGAAAAAGCTTCGACAATTCAAGGCTGTCGAGAACTGCTAATCAACAAATCCTCCCACGTTGCAAAAGCATACACACAAATACACAAATTGCTTGATATATATCGCCGTAAGGATTGCATCATTGTGGGACTTGTTGTGCTTCATTGTACACTGAACCACAGACTGAAAACCAACTGAGACAGTTGCCCTAAGACAGAGCACAGCTAGGATGTGAATGATCACTGGCACATTTCGGCGAAGTCAAAGCTCAGGACATGTTATCTATTTATTCATGAGGCCTCGGGCAACAGTACAGGGATGGCCGGGTCAGTGCTAGGAATGTATGCACTGTATTTGTGTCTGTGAGAGAGAGAAAGTGTCAGAGCAGTTTGAGGTTGGACCAGAGATGCATTAGCCAGTGTGGTAATGACTGGGGGAACAGCAGCCCGAGTCACTCAGTCGAAACATAAAATAATGCAGACAAGGTGACTTTCTCCCTTAGCCCAAACGTGGTCGCTTGTGTGTGTCTGTGTCTGTCTATGTGTGTGCGCACAACCTCCAAACAAGATGAAGTAAGAGAGTGCATAGTGGTCTGATGGAAGCTAACTTGGCTAAATGAAAAGCATGTTGGAAGGTGCTCGACTGAGCTTGGCAGGACATCACAGGACTTCCTGGCTCTTGTCAGTATTGAGAAGGTTGTGATGGAAGAGAGAAACAGCCAGGACGAGAGGGTGGAGAAGGGCCAGCCTGAGACACCGTGGCATATTAATGTCCCTATAGTGAAGTTACAAATATACTGTAGGGTGTTGAGATGCCAATATAAATATAATATGAATCGCTGTAGCCATGATTCCATCAGCTGGGTTAAGGTCAAAAAATATCCACAAGAAAGAAATATTAATATTAGGGCTGTCAAAGTTAACCCGTTAATGCTAATTCTTTTTAACGCCACCAATTTCTTTAACACATTAACGCAACTTGCGATTTTTAAGTTGTAGCGGGCTCAGTTTTAAAGCTAGAGTGGAGATACTGGTATCTTATGAAACTAGAAAACCTGAGGAACCCAATGGTATACATTGGTGTCGTACTAGCTTGTCGCGAAGGAGGCTAAATTACACTTCAAAGTTATGCCCATGGCCATTTTCAAAGGGGTCCCTTGACCTCTGACCTCAAGATATGTGAATGAAAACGGGTTCTATGGGTACCAACGAGTCTCCCCTTTACAGACATGCCCACTTTATGATAATCACATGCAGTTAGGGGCAAGTCATAGTCAAGTCAGCACACTGACAGCTGTTGTTGCCTGTTGGGTTTGAGTTTGCCATGTTATAATTTGAGCATATTTTTTATGCTAAATGCAGTACCTGTGAGGGTTTCTGGACAATATTTATCATTGTTTAGTGTTGTTAATTGATTTTGAATAATAATTATATACATGCATTTGCATAAAGCAAGCATATTTGTCCATTCCCATGTTTATAAGAGTATTAAATACTCAACAAATCTCCCTTTAAGGTACATTTTGAACAGATAAAAAATGTGTGATTAATTTGTGAATAATCGCGATTAAATATTTTAAGCTATTGACAGCCCTTATATACATAGAAGTGGATATTTCTAGAATGAATAATCTAAATATCTTAGTTAATTTCCGTACATGGATTCATAGTTACTGACTATGCAGTTTTTTATGCTAAGTGATCAAATCACTGTTCAAATGCACTTGGTATGTACATCAGTGAGTGAACTCATCACTGTTCATAATGCTGTGTCACTCAGTGTTGATATGTATGGTATATGTTCAGTCAATTGCCAGTTCAACTTGTTATGTTTAGTTCAGTACAAAACAAGGCTTATAAAAGCACTTTTTACAAGGTTAATAACTCAGCAGCCAACTATTTGAGACAGAGTTATCACTTTATGATAGTTTCTGTGGCTCTTGCTGTCTTTTTATAAGAAATTAACGAGGTAGTTTTGCACATGGTATCGCAAGATTGTTTTGTCGACTGCTGTTTCGAAGGTCAAGAATGAACTGTGATGCGCAAATATATTGTATTTCATGTGACCTTGTGTCTAAGAGTTTACACAGATACGCTATGAAAATGAAACTAAACTAAGATGTTCCGTCTCCATGGCTGATGAAAACAAATGTAGACGTGCATGGAGAGTTTGTGGCAGCAAGATTATACTTCTTATTGATTTTTGTGGATCGTTGTGTGCATCCAAACTTATCAGGTAGTGGTGAGAAGGAGGTGTTGAAACACAGCTCCAGTTAACTTTATGCTAATGTAAGGTGTCTGGTGCAAGATAATAATAATAGAAGGTATTTCTTTGGTTGATATCTGATCCAAGCTGGACACTTCCACCGGTTTTCTTCACTGGATAAAAACACGGAGGATCAATTATTGTTCACAGTGTATATTTCACCATTTTATATGATCCGTCTATTATTTTCTGGCAGCATTCCAATCATCTAAGGCACATTAGTCCTGTAATTTCATCACCTTCCTTTTAACCCTGTAACACAGCTGTCTGAATGTTATCACTCAAAAAACACAATGTGAAAACAAACTTCTAAGTAGGTACAGAGGACCACATGTACTATCAACCCAAAGCCATTCTCCAAAATACTTTTTAAACAGCAAGATAACACCACTGATAATGAGAATATGATGTGTGGTTTCCAATTAAAGCAAAGTCCCATGCTGCAGCTCCTACACAAAGACGTACACTTGCACCAGTGCCAAGTAAAAACATAATGCTATTTTCTGAGGCTGCTGCTAAACTGCAGAAATCGATGTAGACTTTTTTACAACTCCGAAGAGCCACCGGTCCTCCCTTTATTATCATTACTTGCTGCAGAATAAGTAATGGTGAGCAAAATGTAAATAACGGGGCACTTAATACATTTTTTGGCTCTACTCACAAGCTCAAAGGGCCAGCCAATACATTATAAATGTCCCGAAACAACAACGCTTTTTTCATTATTTCATCACAGGCAACTATTTCTTTCAGATTGCTGCCCATTGGGAAGCGTTTTAGCGGCACTATCAAGCTGATGCTGCAAATTACATGTGACAGAAGCAATTTTGGGATATTTTCTCATACACAAACTGCGGTAAGTGTTATGAATCAGATTAGGCGGGGGAATATTGAAAGTCTCATACTTCCTCTGCCAACTCAGCAGCTTTAATTGATAATGCAATTTTATTTTATTCACCTTTTCCTTCCTGTGCTCATTATTATTTGTGTCCATATCTAAAAACAGCTGCACTGGCTAAGTGAATACTAGGAAGGCATCTGTATGTGGCCCCACATTTATGCATGAACAACAGCGGAAAAATTGAATGCAAATGCAGATAGAATATTGGGAATGAACAACCCTCGTATAATACCAGTCATGCACCTGTTCTCTATGTATTCACTTGAGTCCAACCTACCTCTCTGAGGCAGCCCATGAAATTGTTGCTAACTGGAGAGCCGGGCAGGTCCGCCGTGCTGGGGCTCCCACCCACGTAGAAGAAATCATCGGAGCCCAGCATGGTGTAGTCTTCCTGGGTGTAGCCGGTGGTGGTGAGGATCCCATCAACGGAGATAGTCACCTGTTGAGGGGTAACACATAGCCAAAGCCGAGCCATTACACTCTGGGATTCGATCCCGTGCTGTGTATAAAACACACCTCTTTCCTTGGTCTGCATTCGAAATGAGCTATTTGAGCTCCTTTGGTACCTTGAAGCGATTGTTTTTGGACCAGACAGCGTTTGGATTTTGTTAATGGAATTTTTGCCATAGGATTCACAGGACAGGTAAAGAAAATATGGAAGAGGCATATTTTCTTTATCTTTGATGGGGGTAAGAGAATGGATCATAGGTTTGGTTCTGAAACTTCAGGTTGGGGGGAGGGTTAGTACAATGTTCAAACCAAGGACAAATTGATCGCACTTGTCTTAGGTTTCGGGATTTATCTGGTAACTGCAGACACACACATATACTGTACACACACGTGAGCACACGCACATTGACGTGAGCACGCACGCCTACACTCGCACACATTCTCGCACCATCACTCTCGCATTCTCCACTCTCTTGCAGACATCTACATCTATATATCCACGCACATGCAAAACAAAGGGAAGGCTTTTCACACCACATCAATGTGCAAACCAAGGTCAATCACTGTTAGAAGGCAAATTAACCACATTTAATTGGACATGTAAGGGAGTAAGTGGATCAATGGTGCCATACAAAGCTGGAGCAAGCCACACAGGTGCAGAGGCCCATGCACAATCAAGACCAGAGCGCATATTCAAACACACTCTCAGAATAGCTGATCAGGTTTAGCTCAGGTGTCACGGCTGTACTTTCAATGTCACTACTAGACCGGACCGATAATCCTAGATCAGTATGCTTATTCTTAGAGATGTTATGTATATGGGCCCAGGGGGTGAGGGTGATCAAGGTTAGCCACGACACACAAACACCACTTTCACCAGCATGCTACAAAAACACACAGGGAGGGCAGGGTGAGTGATAGGGTGACAGGTGGAAGGTGAGTGAATTAGAGTGTTAGTGGTTATTTTGGGTGAGGGGTTGAGGTTATATATGAGTTTGGGAGGTGAGAGGTCAATGAGGTGTGGGCATGCCATGCGCCATAGTGAGTTGGAAACAACTGTCAGAGCTCCCGCAATGAAGGTTAAGGGTTGCCATTTTTTGGTCTCCTTTAGGGCCCGGTGTCGAGGTCACCATCTTTGGGATTGTGGCAAGCTTCTGTCAGTTCTGGACGACAGTCCTCACAAAAAATGGGGACTTTTTTGTGCGAAAAAATTAAATAAAAAGTTGCCTTGAGAAAAGGCAAAGAATTACATTTTTACTTTGTTGGAAATCTGCAGTAATGTGGAAGAAACAAAGAGAAAAACGTAAAAGCCAAAGTGAAAAAAAACAGGATGGGGGATTGTGGGGTAAAGAAGAAGGTTGTTGGCAGGTCAGGGAGGAAATTGAGAAGAAGCGAAGAAAGAACTGCCTGGTAATACAAACCCATCTCCTCATTTTTTGATAAGAGTGTCTAGGATGGAACTCAAAGAGAACGAATAAAAGAAGAGAGGGGGAGGGGACACACGGCAAACCCAAAAAAAAGACAATAAGAATGATATCTACCAGACAATGTAGTTTGTTTACCATAGCGTGTCCAATGCCTGATTGCTTTCCAGAAAAAGGGGAAGAAAGGAAATCAAAAGAATAGTGAACAAAAAAGGTTGTTAATAAGGATGGACAGAAAACAAAAACCCAAAGCAACGATGAAGAATTAGGATGTTAGTTAGTACATTAGTTGGTTAGATATTGGTTAGTAGTAAAAAAATGACTTTATCATGGATGAGTTAGTGTTGCGGTGAAAAAAACACTGCATGATTTGTCAGAGATACGCTGCAGTAATAAAGTGCCACCTTGCCATCCTAGCCAAATTTTCTACACCAGAGTCCTGCAAGAATAAACACAAAGAGGTACTGTAATACCGGATACACACTACATGAGAATCAAGATGATTTTGGCCCGATTCGTCCTTCCCGACAATCATCAGCAAAGCCGCGATATTTGATGGTTCTAAAGATTATCTTTCCAGATAATCCTGTGGTGTTTTTACATTCCCCTATCGATCTCAAATCGTAAATATCAAACATGTTCAATATTTACGGTCGGATATCCCGTTGTGTGTGGGGAACCCCGAGAACAGCTGATGACCCCGTCACATGGAAAGAACAGTAGCCAATTGAGAACCAAGCTGACTGAAGAAGGAAAAACAACAACTGCCGTCATGGCGGCCGCAACTAATCCATGAGCTAATGCATGAACTAATGCAAAATGCGAAGCATGGAGCATTGGTCCTTCATGTTGGAGGACCAACTTGTTGATTTTAGAGACAACAATACGAGTGTTTATTTAACGTGTAATTTTTCTTTTAACTTCGTGAATTGTCAGTACAAAGTAGTGCAAAAGCTATCGCTATTTCCTCCTGCCCGTTGTCCGCCATGTTTGTTTAAACTAAAGTAACTTTGCGAGATTTCCGTTTTTTGTTTGTTTTTTTAGTCGGGACTCATGATGTTAACGAATGGAATCTGTTAGTGTGTGGTGTTCTGTTTCGGCCAAATCGTTGCTCACCACACACTATACGAACAAAACTGTTAAATTTAACATAAAAGTTTATGTGCGGGGGTCTCTCACATTTTCAACATCTTTTAAGATTTGCGGGCAAGCCTTCAGATGTGGGACTTTCGGATAAAAATTTGTGTAAGATGGCTTAAACCCCGACAAAACTTGTAGTGTTTTTTTCACCCTTAGTCTATCAAAGAGTTCCTTTCAAAGAGGAAAGAAAATGATAGTGGAAGAGAGACAGATCTGTAAAAAGAAAGAGAGGAGAGAAAGCAGGCAAGCAGCCCTTGCCTCTTAGCTTCTAACCTGCTAAACTGTGTGTTATCCTGTTGGGATTCTCAGCTACACCTATTTACTAACCTGTGGGGCAAGAGCTTACTATCAGGGAGGGTCAGGAAATCGGCACTTACTTGTTGTGCGGCTCTGAGAGCAACACTAAATGCTGTCTCACCTTGCAGACAAACTAAAGGTCGATCGAGACAATGAACAATTCCACACTTTTGCAGCTAGCACTACCTCCACACAGCACTGGCTCTCATTATTCTGTTACCCTCTTCCTACACTAACCTCCTGCACCGATTCATACTAAGCACCACCTCCGCCCGACTGCAACACGAGCTAATTTTAAATCACATCACACATAATGGTAAACAATATCTGTCATGTAACAAATTCTGCTTATGTACAACAGATGCTAGTCTTTGATGGAAATGTATTTCTATCTATAAAAAGCATCATGATCATCTGGGCTATAAATACTGCATTAATGGACGGCTCAAAGGCAAACACTCTCTGCCTGGCTTTAAAGTGAAAGTCTATATTCTCCACAAGCATAAAAAACACACTTTCTGAAAGCAGGGAGATAGCGACAGCGCCTGATGGAAGTGTCAGCTTAGGGGAGAGTGAAGCAAAATAGAATTATCAGATAACTTTAATTTGAGGACACAGGGAACTCAAGTTCAATAAGCCGATAAACAAGACAGAAGAAAACACCTAGAATAATGGTACCTCGACTAAGCTATCAATCACATGCGGGAGAACTGCTTTGCCCTGTTTTTTTATTTTTTTAACTATTCATTTAAGAGAGAAGAAGTTGAACAATGAAATCAAATTATATTCATGTAATTGTAAAGACCAAAAGTATAATGACATCTATCTCAATAATGTATCTGAACTGTGGCGATGGAATGGCAACCAATCAGAACAAGGTGACATTCTTAACGCCGGCTCTCCCTCAAAGCTCCTGGAAGCAGATAATCTAAAGCGAGAAAAAAAAAAACGTCCACCTGTCTCCAAACTCCGTCCATCACTGCTACCCCCGATTACCTGTCTCAGGTTGCGTGTCACTTTGATGTCGTGCCAGGCGTTGTCATTGAATTTTCCATTGACTGGCTCCACGATGGCCTCAAAGGCCCCGGAGCCAAGATTGATAACGAGGGAGACGGCCCCATCTTTTAGAGCCAGGTTGACATAGTCGGCGGACTTCCCCGTGTGGAGGAGAAGGCCGTTGCGTTGCCACGTCTTGAAGGACAGCGTGATCTCGTCGCTGCTGCTCTGGATGGGGTTCTGAGACAGGTCGTAGCAGAAGTACTCCGAGCCGCGGAAGGTGGCCACGTTCTCCTCCCTCGCTGAAATGACAAGGAGAGAAATCAAATGTTACTTTTAGGAGTGATGTACCTTTTCATGATAAGCTTGTAAGGGATACATTTTTCAGCGCTGACATCCATCACCTGATGATTCACCATAGCGCTGGGTGATATGGAGAAAAATCAAATATCACAATGTTTTTTAACAAATACCTCAATATAGATATTGTAACAATAGTGTAGGGTTTACTATTGGTGATTTCACAAAATCTTACGCAATGACATTTTTGATAAATAAGCATCAGTAATAGTGGATATAATGACTAGAGGCAAATAGAATAACTAGAACAGTACGGTAAGTTCAGAAAATTACATCACTTTACTGTAACGCAGCCTTTCAAACCAGTAAAAAACAACACTTACGCCATATTACCATATCCAAAATCTATATCTAGACTATATCTAGTCTCATACCACAATTCAAATATTTCTCTCCTCATGAGTTATGTGCACCATGATGACTACAGCCAGCCAGTCATTACCACATTCATTATTAGGCTTGTCACGATAACTACTTTTGTTGGACGATATATTGTCCCAGAAATAATTACCATAAACCAGTGGTTCTCAAACTTTTCCTGTTATTCCCCCCTTTGGAGGAAGAAATATTTTCATGACATTTCTAAATGTCTTCCTAATTTGTTGGGTCTCATACTGTCAGCTGCCAGAGTATTCAGACATAAAATACACACTGGTCTCTCCTAATCTCCCACCTCATTCATTATTAATTTAATAAATTTATGGTGCTGTTAGATTGTTGCCAGACTGCTCTGTTAACACAGGTGCATGAAGGAGAGTAAACAGTTTTTTGACAATGAAATTTTCGTTTTCCAAGGGCTAAACACCAACAAATATGGACTGAAGCAGAATATTTTGATAGATAAAAACATGTTGTGAATTTTGGAAATTATTACATCTACCTTTTTTCAATAAATTTTAACTTTTGGACTGAAGACTGAGACAATTACAGTGACAGATGGAGCGCAGCGTCGCTCGCTCTGTGTGTGTTTGAGAGAGAGTGGGGAAGAGAAGATGGAAGGTAATGTTTCTGTGAGTTATTAATACAAATTTTAATGTCAACGTTATGCATGAAGCTTCAAACTATTTGGTGCAGCCCTATACGTCATCATAACTCCTTTGATTACAGATTTGAGCACCTTGTCTTGTTCGTGTCTGAAGCATCATCTGTTTTTCTTTTTCGTCCCTATCAAATATCTGTCCATTGTGTAAACCTACAGACTGTCTGTCTGAATGAACACCATTGCTGTAGCAATTTGTTTACTATTCGCTGTGAAAAGATTCCAACGTCAAAACATTTATTCCGCGTCACATTTTCCTCTGGTCATGCGTACCCTAACCTTTCATGCCTCTGCGCCCCACTAGGGGGGTGTGCCATACACTTTGAGAACCACTGCCATAAACGATATTATTGTTATTTTAAGACCATTTAATGACACTGATATAATGATGATATGATAGCATCATAATGCCAGTACACCCTTTAAAAGAGACATTGACTTTTAATTCTTAAGAACATTCAGACATTGGAATTGGAATGTGAAATTTAAAAAAAATATATAATTAATAAAAGAAACAAATAAAATAAAACCCCAAAACCAAAGAAATGTATAAAATGGACTTCATTCCAAGTCTTATAATGGTAGGGGGAAACTTTGGCAATATTGAGGTCAGCGAAAAATGATGGAGGTCATGTCCACATATCATACGATATGTAGATAAATACGACGAAGTAGATAAAGTAATTATCGTGTCAGGCCTATTTATTATCACATTTACTGTAATGTTAAAAACATGAAACAAGCCGAGCGTACGCGTTGGTCCCTGCATCAATCATGAAACAGCCTCAGTAAATATGAGAACCAATGTATGCTGCAGAGAAGGTTACACCAAGCAAACACACTCACACACAATGCACTGCTCGCCATAATTACAGCTATGATAATCCCATCATTCAGTTCAGATCATAAAATCCTATCTGTACGGCCGTGGGTTTAGGTTTCTCATACAGCCTCTAGACAGACAGACTACTTATGATGGAACACTATTCCCCGCTAATGGTGCGCATAAATCAAACTTAGCCTGATTTTACAGTTTTATATCACTCCGCTGTTGCAAAGTGACTTCCTGAGCCCATTTTTTAGATCGACACGGAGAGTAAGGTGAGACAGCTCCAGACAAGAGAGTGTGTGTGTGTGTGTGGGGGGGGGGGGGTTCAGGGATGGATGGAAAGACTGCGAGAGCAAAAATAAAATTGCTGGGCTGAGGGAAAAAGAAGACTCTAAAAGAAAGAAAGAGTGGAACAGAGGAGTAGTGTTTCCTTATGAAGTGCGATGAAATAATTGACACTTCTCCTGCTGCCTCTTAAAAGGTGCTTTTACACACTGGTCAGCGTGGGTGAATCTATCAGAGACAAGGTCATATGCACTGTCTCTTTTTTTCTACAGGGCGTGTTAAGTGGATATGGCACCACTGCCTCAAGGACTAGAAGATTCCTCGTCCGAGAACACGGTGTTCAAGGCGGCACCTTTCAGAGATTGCAACCTTCAGAAAAAAGCTGTGCCGACATACCAAACAGACACTGTGGCACTTAGTAACAGTAACTATGTCATTACCTGCCAACAATACAATTTTCAACATGACATTTCATTTCCTCTACATCCTGCATTTTTCTTTTGTGTACTCAGGAGTCATGGGGGCCGCGAGTGAAAGGAGAAAAAGCAGACGAGAGAAAGCATACGGGCTGCGGGCTGCAAAGCTTCGGTTTGTTGTTCTGGATCCGGCTATATGTAAACATGGGGGAACAGTGTAGTGGAGCTGGCGGAAAGATACAGAAGGAGAGGAGAAAAAAAAGGAGAATGAGAACATTGAGAGAGAAACAAAAGGACAGTGGAGTGAGGCTGTGGTGGAATGATGGGGTGCTGATTTCGGGCACGGACAAATTGTCCCCTCGGCGTCAAACTCATGTCTCCGCGCAACACAGAAACAAGAGGAAGCGGTACGGGAGGCAACAAAGGCCCTGTGAAAGCCTTCATCCATGTGCCAGGGGAATAAATAGAAACCCATTATTACCACTGGGACACAGAGGCAGCAGAATATACATTGGAGAATCAAAAAAAAAAAAACTCCATCTCCACGGATTTCATGCATCTAATCTAAGAAATTGCACAAGCATTCGCTGCATGAGACGCCTGTAGATTGTACAACCATATAATATTGTCCCTGCACAATTGTCTGGGACATCAAACAAAATGATAGTGCTATGAATACTGAAGAAAAACAGGAAGCGGTAAGTAAACCCCATCAATCCCACCATTATGATTTTCTTTGTAGCTATATCTATATATATAAAGCATCCATTACGTTGTCACCAATGTGTATAATAAAATAGGTCTCTAGCCCCTTGCTCCAATTCGCTTTATTGCACATCTGGATGAGTATAGGTCAAAAGCCTCTGGGGCCCCCAAACGAGAGAGATGCCTTGAAACAGTTGGCACTCTAACCATGTTCTGTAGACATTTTTAGATGCTACACTTGACACTGGTGGGCTAACATCTTGCCCAGAGGGCCCTTGCATATGCCTGATGGCAGGCAGATATAAAGCTCTTTTCAGACCAAGCGAGAGGCAAATTTTTGCCTCACTTTACTTGCGCAAGTTGGACCGCCGGTATCGTTTGTGCGCTGAAGAGGAGAAGGAGCTTGTCTCCATAGATACCAACAACTTTTCTTTCCGCCATTTCCGCCATCAACCATGGAAGAAATAGCCACTGTTGCTGCTTTGTACATGTTGTGGAAGTCCCAGATATGTCAGAAACCGAACAGCGTCGTGTCTGGGCTCATAACATCACCCGGCGGCGAGCTGTATTCGCATACAGTTCCATTGCATTGACTGTATCTAGCAAGCCACACGTCGCTACTGCGGTACAAACCCAAAATAAACAGATTGTGCTGTGATTTCATTGCAATAAACAGATCAAAAGGATGATGAAATAACTACATAATAATGCAGATTTGTAAAAAGTATGAATTCATGCTTTGTCAGGTCTTTCCGCAAGACGACAAGCAAACAATTGTTAAAATGCTCGTTTGGATCGATCAGTGCCAGGCTATGCTAACATCGTAGCTGTTCCATCAACACTCAACATAGCATCATCATAAACACGGCAGCGATGTTGTTGTTTATACCGTAGACAGTCTGTGGTTCATACATATACATTTATACACAGAGTGCCGTCTGGTCTCTGTACGAATATGAGGTACTATCGTAGCTCTGGGTGCCCACAGGCAGCTACAGCATTTTTTCTTCCATTTCTGATTTAACAATGTCAGGACATCAGTGAAGACAGGAGAATCTCAATCTCAACGCTGATCGGCTCGAGTTGAAATATTTCAACTCCTGGGAATAAGTGAATTTCATGTGTTCGTTTTATGTAATCGCGCCACACGAAGAGTTCACTTTGCTCTTGGTGTGAACACAACATAAGTAGAAGACTTAGTAAGTAGAAGTCTTAGCAGGACTGATTATAGTTTTTATGAAATTCATTTATTTTACTTTTCCTTAGCAATGACACCAATAGCATCTTTGAAGTCATTTAAGGTTGCTTACTGAACAAACTGACAGACATACAGTATGATTTGAAAACACAATTCATGACTTAAGATGCTAAAAACGCCACAAAGGAAGTGCCCTCTGTCTCTACAGCTAAGCTCTCTATACTATATGTAGGCGTGCAGCATGGTAATCCTTCAGATCCGCACCAGACAGATGATCTCGTCTGCTCCCACCTGACCTAAGATAAAAAGGTTATTGTCATGGCAACTTCCCTCATCTGGCAGCATACTTTAATTAAGCTGCTATCTGAAGAATGTTGCTCAAAATGCAACACAAGGCTTACAGCACTCAAAGGGACTCAAGTTCACGTTATTATTATTATATAAGGTGCCAAAAGACCAAACGTAACCGTTATAACCCTAAAATCATTGCACCTTCAACAGTAATAGCTAAAAAAAAATAGGTCTTCTTGAAGATCAATAAATCTTTATAATACTGCCTTTTCCTTGTAGAAAAAATAACACCCAGCTTTCCCAGTTTCATGCATAACTTTCAATGTCCAATTTATGTCCAATCATTTCTCATATTTTATATTTTACCACAAGATACTAATACTAAAGTAAAAGGCTAACAGTCTATGGTGTGTCTGACTCTCCATATGTGTATTAATTATAATGATGTAATTACAAAGTTGCTGTGGAGCTGTAAAGACCATCAATAAAACATTGTTGCTATGAATAATAGAGAGAGCAAATTGATATAATATAATATTTGTGCACCTCAGCAATATTAAACCCATGGTAAGTGTATACGAATCCATAAAAAACAGGGGAAATGTATTGCCTGTTGAGACATGTTCTGCACAGATCTGTGGCTTTCATATCGATCATATAGCGGGGTCATTTTCCCTTATTTTCGCCATAGTCATCAATATTCCATTTGTGTGCTGCCTGGCACACGCACTGGGGGCTGGGGTTTCGATTTCAAAATCCACTGGAAGCAATTATCTCCTTCATTATCATCTCCCATTCTCTTCCGCTCCCCCCCTCGCCACACACACCCATGCTGCCTGAGCTCACTCTCCAGTCTGACCCCAAGGGCCTTGGAGCAGGGAGCGCTGTCACCTTACAGAGCCACCGTCGACCTCCTTAAGATGACCACAGGATATCATACTGTCCCTAATCACTGTGGGAGGAAAAAAGGCTTAAAGCATGTACAGGGAAACCAGAGGAGTTTAATGATAGCATTAAGAGACAGGATGCATTGTGATTATTGTGGCAAAACACAGACTTAAGCTGGAGATGCTACAGCTGTATGGCTGCCAAGCCCCATAAGCTCACTGCACACGGACGCTAGTCGGGCAACTAACACTAGTCCCAAGGAGACTTTTTTTTTCCTCTGGTGGAGTGAACTCAATCTGTGCTGACGTCCAACACATCAACTGCATGTTTGCGCTACATTTACAGACAAACAAGCCTGAAGTTCCAGACCTAAACATAGAAAGCTACGTTCTGCTTTTAGCTGTTTGTTGTCTGCGTGACACCCTCGGCAAACCGAAGTCATTCAAGGTTGCGGTGTCATCCCACACAATGCGTTTAACAGAATCTGAAAACCGGTGCCTCTTCTCACCCTCTCTCTCTCGCTCTCTGCCATATCTATTCTCTTTTCCTCCATCCCCTAATTAGCATCATTTGCTAATAACGGTTAAAGCAGCGCGGTTGGCCTTACTCAGCCAAACATGAACAATGTGCTTCACTGCTTCCCGTTGCGACGCTAGCACTAACCATGCAACTTTGCGGCTTAAAGCTCAATGGTGAGCCATCACATGTCACATAAATTTGGAGCATCATGGGTGATGTCTCTCTTCAAAGGCGGGCAGTACAGGCTTATGTTGGAGGGAGATTTGGTGGAATATATTGCATTGGTGATATTTAACCGGCCAATTACTACCAATGTGCTATAGCAGCAATTAAACTCAATCCAGGATACAAGACGTAAGAGAGTTGTAAGGTTTGTCAGGGATTTGTTTTCCAGTCAGAAACTATACACAAACTGCGCAGAATGTGTCCCCTTCGTGTCAACTTTCAAGATGTCACATGCCATATCTAAGAGGTTGAAGTGAATCGTCACCCTTTTCTCAGCTCGTGTTTCGCGTAACCTTGTGAAGCCGCGGCGGACAACCTGTCTTCTACGCCTGCCCGCACAGACTGAGGAGGGGAGAATGACAAAGAGAGAGACAAAAAGGAGAGAGATAAACATAAACAGAAGTGACATGGAAGAAGCAAAAAAGAAAAGGAGAAGAAAAAAGGAAGAGAGATGGAAGCAGAGACAGCGAGGGGAAAAGGGAAAGACAAGAGACGGGGGAAAATAAAAGCAGAGAGAGAGTTTGGGAGACAGAGAGGCGGCGAACAGGAGAATGAGAGTGGCAGATGGAGGGAAAGAGAGACAGAGGTACTTCCAATGGCTCTCCAGAGAAACGAGGTGACACTGTGTGTTAAGGCTAGCAGTGAAGAGCTGTCCCTGTGGCTCGTGATTCCAGCATTGATAAACCTTATTACTGCACCTGATAACACAGCACATCCAGCAAATCCCACTCTCCCCATTTACCTCCGTCAAAGCGCACAAATCCCACCACAACTCCAACACTTTCTCCGAGTCTTACAGTCAGACGGTTTCTGCAATACTCCCCAAATGAAAGGCTTTCTAAATTAGTAACTAAGAATTTCAAAGATTCTTGAAAAGACCTCCCGCTGGAAAATAACATTACATTTAGAGTTCAGAAACCATCATCACTTATACTACATGCTCATCTTACTGCAATATTTACAAAGTACATAAATAAAGTAAACCCTTCTGAACTTCAAACGTGTTCAGGCGATACAAGCAGCTGCAGAGAGAGATGAGGCAGACTTAGAAGAATGCCGCATATGGACTGCGACAGAGATGACTCATTATGGAAGACAGGCCAGAAGTAGGGTGGTCAGCTTCCACATTATATGAGACACAGTCAACAACACAGTGATTATCCTCAGTGGACTGGTAATTTTATTAATAGACCTGCACACAGAGCAGCTCAACCAGTTGACTGTGTGTTTCAGGGGTCTTATTGTCTGGTGATGTGCGTTGGCTAAACCCAGTGAACTTGTCGGAGAGACTCAGAGGAGAAGAGGGTGATGTCTGTGTTTTTAGCCACTCAATTTGCGCAGCTCAAGGGATAGCGTAGACGTCCGTCAGTCCGACACTTTGGACCTGAGTAAAAAATATTTGACACATCCTGTTTATGATCACCTGATTCAACTGTAATTAGGCTGTTAAATAGGACTTATCGATCACTACAAGCACCATAGATGTGGGTCTATAGGAGCCTACTACGCCTACTACATTGTAAAAGTGAAAGCGAAACTTAAAAGCAACACAGCAATGTTATATAACTCAATGACACGTTATGTTTTGAACACAAACAAAATGGCAACTTTAGGTTTGGGCAACAAAACTACAACTTCTTTGGGTTAAGGCAACAAAACCAGTTAGTTAAGTGTAGGAGAAAAGTTTGTGTTTTGGCTTAAGGTAACTACGTCTCAAAAAGTGAAACTTAACGCTTGTGAACACATTGTTGGTTTCACACATTGTTGGTTTCACACGGGTGATAGCCCTGTGTTTTGTGTCCCATCCATCACCCCCGACCTCCATTCCATATGGAGGTTCACACTATCTATACCACAGCACCTGACTCCCGCTTCTGCTCCTGTGATAATTACTACGGTCGCTAGAGGCTGCTGTTGTGTTCTTTTATACCTTCTTTTGGTGACCACACACTATAGGAACAAAACTGTTAAATTTATCATAACATGTCATTATGTATGGGGTCTCTCACATTTTCAACATCTGTTAAGATTTGAAAAATCTTTTAGTGTGAGTCAGCCTTAAGTATGTGACAAAATGTGCCCCAAAACATGCCCTAATCTTTTTTAAATATGGATCAAATTTCTCAATTTTATGTGAGTATGTGAGAATGATCCAAAAATTCTGGACAGGTGAATGTCATTTTCAAATGTATCCGCATTAGTGTAGACATGGCCCAAGGCTCCCTTCTGGCTACTGGCTGTGACAAGCTAGTCACTGTCACCTTCTGTGTGTTTTTCAGCTTGTTTTGTGTGAGTGTGTATGTATGTATGTATGTATGTATGTGTGTCACTGAATCTCCTTATTGGCTGCTGATGGTGGACTCTCCATGGAGTGAGTGATGAGGTTTGGAGTGACAACAGGGGGGTGGGGTGGGGTGGTGTGAATGGTGGTGAACGATGGAGGGATGGAGGGTGTCTGAAGAATGGGGGCAGGCGCCTGAGGTCCAATCCCATCAACTGAGGCAATTGTGCGGAGCGAATACTGGAGTGAGGATGTGGGGGTCGAGGAAGAGTTTGCAAAGGAGAGAGAGGGAGTAAGACAGGGATGTGATGACTGCACCCGTATTACTAATACTGGACAATTAAGAGTAGAAGGGATGTTGGGAGTCACAGAGAGGCAAGGACTGAGGGAGGACATCTCAGACTAGTCTCTTACTGATCTTCTCAATGCAAATTATAATTGAGAGAGCATATGAAGATGCTTTTCTTGATATTTACATCATATTCTGGAGCAATTGGATCTACATTTATTTCAATATGGGAGAAAATTCAAATACAGAGACCTGAAACCTGCTCAGGATCAGTTTTAATTTCAAACTGCCGGAGTCGAAATGCCAACTGTATTTACTGAGAGGAGTCAGTCTGTTGTATTACTGCAGTGTGTGAACAAGTAAACAGTGCCTTTTCAACCAACCTTGCAATAGATAACAATGACAACAATGACACAATGCATGACAAAACAAGAGACTAAAATGTCTTCAGTTTTTGTCGACTCAAATTTGACTTAAACTAATGTACATTGTCTTGAAAAGACTAAAACTAAAAGCCTGGTGCCAAAATGAACACTGCTTGAGAGGTGATGTAATCCATCACTGTGTACATCTGAGGCCAGCTTCATGTCCACGAAAACGCAAACCTTTCCATTTACTCCGGCAATCTGCATGAAATTAGCATCTGATTTACGAAGGCAGGAGCTAATTATGCAATCAGTGGCTGGGACTGCCGTCTACATGTATTCTTAGAGTGAGGCACAGCTCAAAAGGTGCAGTTTAGTGATGGCATTTGTCAAAGATCACAAAGCCATTGAAAGAGTTTAAATATGGGATGTGATGTATGAAAAAGGAGAAAAAACAGCTGGAATTAATAACAGAATGAAGACAATTTCTGTTAGAAAACAGAATATATATACTGGAATATACTAAATTTAACATAAGATTTGTTGTAGTAGGCTACAGGTAATTCCACTCACCACATTGTTTTTTTGTTTTTTCTATTAGCTACAGGCTTTTATTAGTTCGTACTTGGCTGTTATTTGAAGATCAGTATTCATGTGAGAGTCTACGCTGGTATTAATCAGTTTGGGGTTCAGTGTCTTGCCAAAGGACACTTCTACATGTGGAAGGAGAAGCTGGAGATTGAACCACTAACCCTGTCTGTGATCATCACATCAAACATGTATTTTCGTCCGAAAACTTTGCACAGAACTTTATAAAAACTGATTTTGTGGGTTTGTATGAATTATTTGCACACCCCTGCGGAACCTTCGCGCAGGGGAAAAAATATTCGGACGGACCTCGATTTCAGCGGATTTCCGCTTGCGGATATATTTGTTTGACCAATGAAATCCTTTGTTCCAATTGATCGCAGTCATTCTGCATAATAACTAGCCATGTGCTTCTGTTTGTTGCACGGAGAGTGGGCATTTTTCGGGGCTTTGGAACAATGGCCGTTTGTTTTCAGGGCAACAGACTGTCGGACAAATGGGCTTTTTTTGGTCCAATGGGACACTTTTCGGAATAATAATCGGCCGTCCCCTTCTCAACACCCAATAAAGTACGACAAACACTGCTACTTCGACAACCAAATAAAGGACAACATATGGCTTGAGATCGCCCAGCAGCTGGGATACGATGAAGATGGCAATGTAGCTGATATGCACTTGCTAATGTTATATGTTGGTCACGGAACAGTGCTATCCACAACAGCGTTAACATCAAATTTGGGGTCTGATTAGTTTATGTGTTGTGTATTTAACGTTAGCCCCTTAGACATTCTCTATCTGGATAGGTTTTTGTTGTGTAGAGTGGACACGACACTATTTAAGAGGAAACTCATTGCGAAAATGGAACAGAGCAACACGGATAATTCGCACCGGACCCGGTGTGCATAGTTGCACCGCATTTTCGCAACGCAGTGGTGAGAAATTGCTTTTAGTCTGCCTTATCCAAGATTTAAGAGTCAGTCAAGAATTGATCAAGTTCATATTATTCATTTATTCAAATAATTTAGATAGCTAAGCAGCAGGGGGGGTGATGGTCAAGCGTAATGATTCAAATTTAAAGCACTAACAAAATTGTTTCAAAGCTGCTTATGGAAAGCCAAAAGGCAGAACCCGTCAGGACTTTAGAAAAACTAGAGATCTGAGGCATATCCATGGGCTAATACGCCTTTAAAATAAACACTGCTCTGCTCGAGAAAACATCCTGACAAAGTTTTGATTTCATTGATCCTTTGGTTGTCTTCGTTTTCAGCTTTCAGCGTGCGTTTTTATACTGTCACATATTGATTGAATTACTGTACACTGTAAGCAAAGCATTCATGAATCCTTGAGTGGTTTCCTTTTTTAATGGCTGCAACTGTGGATCACAATGTCACGGAGTCATCCGCAGTCTGCATTATCTCCGTCAACAATCAAACCATCTTTGACAGTGTGTCTCCTGAATGCCGACTATTGCATCAGCCTGACAGCAGCCATCCTGAGCCAAAATGGGAAGTGACGGCAGTGAAGCATTGTATCGGGTTTCGTATTCTCCGGCAGAAGAGCGTCTTGATAGACTTGCATCACTCTGTGTGGGTTTGTGAGTTATTTGTTTTCATCTGTCTGCCTGACAAATTATACGTTTTACCATAAAATTAGCTTTTCTGTTTGTGACGTCCAAATCATTTAATTACATTAAGCTACGCGGAGTGGATGTATTTGTATATTGTATTGGACTACCTACGTAATTTCCTGTGAATGTTTTGTATGTATGTGTTAGTGCACATATTTGCTATATTGTTTGTATTTGAGCGGAGGCTTGCTCCAGGGTCGTCGGCAGGCGGGGCCTTCCCTGGAGCTTGTCAATCATCCCGAGTGGCGTTGCCTTATTGGCTATTATCTCTGCTGTCAGAAGCCCGGCCGTGCCTCCGCCTCACCACATCAGTCTCTGTCAGTTCACGCGCTGCCTGTGGATAGAGCCGTGGAGCATGAAGCTGCATGCTACTGTTATCATTACTTTTAGTGGCATATGCTGTTTCGGCCCAAGACTCCATCAACAATTGTCACCTCTGGGACTACAGCTATAATAAAAAAAATATGTATATTTGAATTTGATTAATAGAAGGGCCACTTAATTTTCACATTTCCTACAACTGATGTGTCTAATACTTTAACACCTGCTTTACCGTTGAGCTTGACGTAGCATCAGTATGCTGCTCTCCACCCACGCAAGCAAACTGCAAAAAAGCAATTACACGTCATTTTAACACAGTAAGATCACACTGCGGTGAGACACTAAGTATATTTAAATGGCTGCAAATTAATAATTGTTACTTTTCCATTATATACTTAAAGCATACATTTTTAGCAGCTATTTAATCTGATGTGTGTTAGTCTTCCTCCACATCCTTTTTTTGTCTAATTTCCTGGTATGTTTATTGCTTATGTTGACACAGTTTCTAAATTTGTAATGCCACATGGGAGATATGAGAGCCAACATAAAACGCATTTGCAATTACCACTGCGAGGTTGATGTGAAGGTTTTTCAGCAGTTCTTATTTACAGCACATCCAATATGTACTGAAGTCTATGTAGTAAGGATGAAATGACATACTAAATGCTAGTTAAAATAACAAACTGGATACCACAATACACACAGAGAATTACTGTAGATAGATCCCATTGCTATAGCTATTAAGACATGCATCCAGGGGGCATACGCCTCATTTCCACACAGTTTTGCTTTGTTTTCCATAAATCCGTACAGTATAGGGATAACGCCCCCTAGTGTTCAACGCAAGGAAATAATAAATCTATTTGCGGATGGATAGAAACACCATTGCAAATATTCAACGTAGGCTACTCAAGGCAAATTACGGGCCAAGAAAAACGGAAGGAGGAGTTTCCCAGAGACATCGGAGATCACGGAGGTTCCCGTAGGAATTACCTAACTTCTAAGTACACAGAGCAATGTGGAAATGAGGCGTTAAGGAACTTTGGCGAAGTAAAACTACATCAAGCTCTCCGGTGAAACTTTAAACAGAATGAATAGCGCCTTAGCCAACTGACCTAACAGTGTTTCCTTTTTTTTCTAAATTACATTACAGACATGAATTTTGACTTTCTATAAAATGACGCAACGCAACTCCAAGCAGAATCTCTAAACTAATGAGAGCGGGAGAGCGGCAAAGTCCCTCTCCTGCACTTGAAACAGATTAGCGCACATTCCTAGTCGAAGCTGAGGCCATCTAATATTTATTACCTCTATAACTTACTCTCCTGTGTACTGCCAGAACATTTAGCTGCATGCAGGAAGGCGAGGGGTTAAAAGGGGAACAGCTGTGCCATAAAAGGGACAATGAAATAAACATGACTCACCGTGAAAGAGCCCTTAAAGCCAATATAATCTAGATGGCGGGGGAAGAGCAGGGTGCCAACGGCGGTTAACGACAAGCACCCCCCTCAGGCTTGAACTTAGACCTCGTCTCAACAGCCAATCACGTTGAGGGCTATTTTTAAGATGAGGTGAATGGCAATTTGGTTACATTATTGTCCACTTAGACATTGTGAAAATCACTTTATAGTGCACTGAGAGACATGGGATGAAAGATGACTAAGACACATAGAGTATCCCTTGTTTTACACCATTTTTGTTTCAATAACATGAAGGAACCAAATTCCAAGAACGAATTCTTGGATAAGAGATGAGAAGATCGGGATAAAAGCTGCAGACAACTCAGGGAAGCATATTCAACACTGAGCTTAGCAAAAATGAAGAAGAAAACCCGCTGCTGTAGCTTTAAATCCAGCTGGAACCAGTTGTAGCCTGTAGCCAAAACAATATGTGACTCTCGCTCTGCGCGTGTAAGAGTGCGTGCGCGTGTTAAGAGTGTGTGCAGGCATTCGCAACGATGTTCTCCTTCCAAGAGATAAGGGCAACGATGGATTGCTCGCACCTTTCTCTAGCTTTCTCCTTTTAACCTTTAACTGCGGGGCTGATTGCAAACTTAACACACGATACTGTGATCATAAAGGGTATACAGTGTGTGCCTCAGTATACAGGCACATGAACAGTATTGTAAAATGAGAGGATACACACAGACAAACACTTCAATGGGAGAACGGTAATCTTGCAATATGCTGGCGACACACAGCCACACTAATCACACTCACATGCACATCCTCCATCACGTGGCAGCAACACTGATGCTAGAGGCCGGGCCACCGTGTGCCTGGATGCTTCTCACCCACCCACCCCCAACATTTTCACTCTGGATCCTACATTTTCCACCTCTCTCCTTCATTCTGTCCCTTTCCTTCCACTCCTACGCCACATATGTTTTCTTGAAAAGTGTGCACGCAGCTCCGGGGGGGTGGGGGATGGAGGGTTTAAGCCTCCGTCCTCGCTTCCCGAAGCTTGGCGTCGGTTGAACCGAGCTCAGCAGCTCCAGCATTCCCCAGCCTCCTCGCAGCTTTTCTAAAATTAGCAGAGAGGATCCACCACAGTCTCTCCGGGGAGAAGCGGGGGGACCGACTGACATGTCTGCTGTCTCATGGAATCATCTGCCTCCCTCGCGTTGAGTTACATTTCTAGCGTCTTTGTGGTACGCGTGTAAGCTTTTTCCTGCATGTGCATGCCAAGATCATGCATGTGCACATACAAAGTAAGTGTGGGTGTGTTATGCCAGCTGCTTTTCCAAATCCCATTTGGCTGCAATCAAAATCAACTGATCCTGACATGCTGAGGTAAATACAGAATTACTGTCATTGAAGAGAGTGGTATTTACCATTTGCGGAGTGAGGTCTGCCCACTGTTACTATAACTATGCTAATCCAAGCTTGTTAGGGTAGCACCACTGACTGTTTGGCCGCTTGCTGAACTGCAAAGACCTTTCCCTGCAGCAAGCATATCCATACACGTACATACAACATGTAGGGTGGTGCCCAGTACAAAGGTCATGACATTGCAAGCATCCTCCTAGTAATTAAGTGGCTTAATACACAGCAAGAGGGCTGTTTCCTGACCTCTGACCTTCCTAATAGACAAAAGAGCATCCCTAAGGTGAAAAGCCCCGCACACATTGAGAGATGACCGAGATACTCGCACACAAAATTGAAAATGCACACCACAATCTTACAAGAGCTATATGAAACCGAGAATGACTACACATCCATGTGAAATCCCACACACACAGACACACACACACTGCCAGGCTGCCGTCTAGCTCGGAAGTCAATAACATTATCCCCTCTCCATCTCGGCGACGGTTATTAGTCTGGAGAGCCAAACGGCTCTCTTCAATGACACTCTGGAGATGGAGGGATAAATCATCATACTGAGAGGATGAGTGTGTGTGAGGAAGAGTGAGAGAGAATAGGAATGAGAATAGGAATCGCGAAGAGAGAGGAAGTGAGAGGAAAATACACACTCAGGCACGCAGACTCCGATGTAGAGACACTCTAGTCGGGGTGGTATGACTTTCTATTTTTTGTTAAGTACAGATGATGTGAAGACAAGTCTTTCTGAATGCATGAACTGATGTTCAGCTTCACAAATCTACCTCTTTCTGAGCGCTGTACCCCTGAGTCTCTCTCTCTCTCTCTCCCTCCTTCTCTTCCCCCCTGTCACACTCACTCTCCGTCTCCCTCCCATTTGCTTTATCAAATAGAGAAAAGGTGCCTTTATTTGGCCCTGGTACTCTAAAAGCATCTCCTTTGTTACTTTCTCCCCCCCCGCCGCCACTAACTCCCCTCTCCATTTCACCCTGCTCTCTCTCCACTGGGACCCTTCAAAATACAAGGAGAGAGGAACAAACGCCAGAAGGCTTACTGCTAGTTGGATAACACGCAAGTGAACACCTCATGGACTTATGTGCCCTATTTCCATTGTGCTAAGGACATTACGTCAACAAATTTAGGCTGGCTCTAGAAATCTCAGTGAGGAAGGAATCATTTCATTGCTCTGTGTGTCAGAATACATCTCCAAAAGTAAAGTATTACTATTGAAATTGTATTTATATAACTTATCTTAAAGGAACAGTGTGTAACATTTCGAGGGATCTATTAGCAGAAATGGAATATGATTTCCATAACTATGTTTTCATTAGTGTATAATCACCTGAAACTAAGAATCGTTGTGATTTCATTAGCTTTGCAAGGCCTTCATATCTACGTAGGGAGCGGGTCCTCTTCACGGAGTCTGCCATGTTGCTCCGCAGTGTTTCTACAGTAGCCCAGAACGGACAAACCAAACAGTGGCTCTAGAGAGAGCCTTTCATGTTTTTACGTTACCTGAAAGCCACCACAGTTCTCCGACTAGCTTGTGAAACTGCAGTAATGTGAGCCACAGAGTGCAAAACAGTGGTACAGCCAGCCACTGTCTGACTTCTGTTGCTTTAAAGTAGTGTTATTATGGTAAGGATGGCCTCTGAGCGAGGCCAACGGCGTTACCACGGTTTTGCACTCGACCGCTCACATTACCGCAGTCTTGGAAAGGGAGGAGTGAGCGGAGGGCTCAGTTGGTTGCAATCTGCAACCACACCACCAGATGCCAAATCCTACATACTATGCCTTTAATCAAAATAGTTTCAGGGTCACAGTGACTGACAATGTAAAAATAACAAAATTGTATACCAAATAGGAACATTTTTGGTTGTGTTTATTTTCTGCAGTGCTAGAGCTCCCATACATTAGTGCTCTCCAGAGGGCATGAATTTTTGGTGCCAACGGATGAAGTCATTACTTGTAATTTGACTGATGTCATATCTATGCAGGCACTAAAAATAGTTAAATCACTTCCACTCCAATGGCCAACCAGCACTGGCACCCACCCAGCTGGCTGTAAGCCTTTGCGGCGTGCTGAGGTTACAGGACTGTGTTGCAGTGAGTTTTGACAGTCTGGTTATTTTGCCCTCCCTACAACTAGCCCACAAAAGAGAGACAGCTAAACCCCCTCCCTTCCAAAGGATGAAAGAAAAGGAAAGACATCACAAAACATTAAATGTGTGGGAGCTGCCAGCATGACTCAGCAGGTTTTGAAATAACATGAACAAACAGTAATATCTAGTGGGATTCAGTGCCAACTTTAGCAAGCTTTTTTAGCTTTCACTTTCCAATTGGAATACAAAACGTAATGTTGAATATTTTAAAAGGGACAGACGTCTTACAATGCCAACGGTTAAAAACGAGCACTACGACGGTTTGTAGAATAAAAGGAGAAATGACATCTTGTGCCAGCATTCAGAGGCTACACACTACGTTATAATATGCTCCAGTCAGTAGTTACAGATATGGCCAAAAACAGTTTTATCAGCTTTTGAAAAATGGAAAAAAATATGCAAAATAGCTGCTGTATCATCATAGTTTATATTCCTCAACATTAAAAGTGAAGAAAATTTGAATTTCAAGTGGAGCCGCCCAGGTATAATCCAAGTCCACTCAAAGCAAAAAAGAAGCAACAGACGTCTGTGAGCTGAAAACGTAAAAGTCGTGCGACAGTCGTGTGTGTGTGTGTAGTCCAATCTAAGTAAATGCCAATTCCTGTGTGACAGCTGGCTGTATGGTAGAGTGGTCAGCTCCACCCTGCAGGCTATCACTCCAAATGTCTATTTCTGGAGCCGGTATAAGTGTGTGTGAGCGTGTGCATATGTATTTGACCAGTCAGAGCTGGTAAGGAGTGCGACTGTTGCGCTACACCAGAGGCTGCTCCATATGGACAAGGGGCTGAAGCCCAGGTGGGTCGAGTAAAAGAGGGGGGTGTGTGTGTGTGGTGGCATTGAGGAGGCTGAGAATGAGGCTGAACAAGAAGTAAAGACTATATTGTATCCAAACTTTAACATGTTCCTCATATTTATAGTTTAGTAAAGATATGAGCTACCTTTAGTTAGGGGTGGGGAAAAAATCAATACAGCATCACAATATTTTGCATGGCAATATTGCATCAATACACGGACATGAAGTATCAATCTTTTATTATATAAACTAAAAAGCTCTTAACAATCTGACGGCTCGTCGGCGGGCCCGACCGCTATTCTGTCTGACAAAATTGATTGGTACTAACCATGTCATGTTAGCTCGTCGGGAAGAACGCTAAAGTTACGCAAAATTTTGGTGAGGAAAAACTGGCATGGCCATTTTCAAAGGGGTCCCTTGAACTCTGAACTCAAGATATGTGAATGAAAACTCTGAGATAAACAGAGTGAAAACTGTATCTTATTAGATAAAACAGATGTCGACAAACCGCAATTGAAAAAAGGTAATAAATTGCAATACAACGGAAACCGCTTGTAGTGATCACAGTTACAGTGATCAACTACTTATATGGATCAAAAAGCTTGGGACAGAATCCTTCCTATACAAATGCTGTTTGAATAATTTGCTTACAGTTATCAATAGTCCGCTTACAGTTTTCATTTTGGGTCTTTTCATACATGACATAATATGGAAAAAGAGAAAGAAGAGAAGAATTTTAAAACTAAGTTAGACTAACGTTGATTGAATTTTTGTTTTGATTTTACTTTACTCCCTTGATACTTTGCCTCGCGGACCGCATGCTTTCCGGCTGGATACCTGTGCTGCGTGCACATTGATACCATAACGAAAAAAATAAAGTAATTATCTCTGAATAAAAAACAAATGCGTGGGAAAGCACTTGCGGTTGAAGCCACCCTCGTCAAGTGAATTGATGATGCCTGGTCACATAATTCTCACATAAAGTGAAACTTTGCCTCAACTGGCTCTGTGGCACACATGCAGACCGGCGCCGGTCTACCCTTCATGCCGCTACCGAGTGAGAGAACGAGGACGAGGAGCCCCGGCAAAGAGCTCGCGCCGCAGAGCCGGCCAAAAATGGCAATGCCTACCCCTTGGCGAGAGAAAAGGCAGAGGAATTGGCAGGGAGACAGTAAATAGCGAAGCAGTCTGTTTCATTACTTTGTATTCATGTAATAAATATACAAATTAGATGGTAATATGCATGAGAAATGATGCACAGCAACAAAATTATGTTTCTAATAATCATCTGCTTATAGTGATCAATTTGACCGGACAGACGTTATCACTATAAGCGGTTTCCACTGTATATCTTATATCGCCTATCGCAAAAAGTTTAAAATCGCATTAACATTGTATTGTGACTTAAGTAATGTGATAATATTATATTGTGGGGCCTCTGGTGATTACCATCCCTTTAATGTCATTTCTACATAAATGGTTTCTAGCAACACAATGACCTTCGCTGCATTCTACCTGACCGCCTCCCCCACTCCACTGACTTTTTAATTGGCTGCCATGCCAGAAAGGCCACGCGATGGGAGAACTCTGACTAAATAACCACACACATGTCCGTCGTTTCATTATTTGGGTGAGTGGATAACGAGGGGCCATGATGATGATGGTGATAATGATTGCGCCGGTGTATTTAAATGCCTCTGTGGAATTATGTGAAGGAGCCAGTGAAGAGGAGCTAATCTACACTGAGGATACTGGACAAAAACAAAATACAAAAAAGAAAGAACAAAGAGACAAAACAATAAAGTGTTGTTACTGAACCTCAGAGGGGACATCTAGAGTATTACAACGAACTGGTGAAATTGCCATTAGAGGAAAACGCCCGGGCTTAGTGATGCATGTTTATTGCACATTTGTGTATCTGTGTGTTCTTTCGGTATTTAGTCAAACACTTTGTCCACAGTGTGCTACATCTGAAACATTAATGAGCAGTGGTGGGATGAGAGGAGGGGAATTTGCTGAACTGCCACGACGAACACAGCGGATTTGTAATTATTCATGGTAACACATTTAATCTGATGTGGCTGAGGAATCAGGAGGCAGTGGCTCCGCGGCGGGAAGCTACTGTTACCCAAGCGGGTACCCATCTCTACTTTAATTTTCCCCTGAACTGCACGAAGATAAACGATCTGCAAACTCAACTGTTGAAATATTGTACATGTCCCATATCGAAATCATCAACTCCAAAGGACGGCAAAGACCCAAAAATGGGGTCAAGCAGTGTGTGTTCAGACTAAATGCTTTCAACTATCTCTGGTGGTTTGGAAGCAAAAAAAGATGATCATTCACACACTAACAAAGACACACATTCGCAACGCTCTCCCAAATCACACCCGAGTATGACCTCGCCAGCAGAAACAGTTACAGGCAGATAGCAGCAGTCCATTAAGTAAAAACTCCAGAGGTTGACTCCTATTTTTGCACTTCACAGTGGAGGACATGCAGGGCAGAACACCACATAAACGCTCAAAAACTTATTAGGCCGTAAATTTAGATCAGTAATTCATAAAAGATGACCTCAAACCGGGCGGTGGCGGCTGGGCATAACGGATGAGGAATACCGAGGTCGGGAGCTCTGGAAGAAATCTGAGTAGTGTGTGCGTGTGTATGTGTTTGCGAGTGCATGTGCATACTGTATGAATGGAGCTCTTTTTACAGAACTTTCAGTTCCAATTTACGATCCATTAACTTGTAATAAGTGCCATACGTTCCCTCCTGCCCCGCGAATCAACAGCTAGGGGAGTGCGAAGGAGAAGGGAAAGGGCATTTAGAAGTCGGCCACACAGCTACACAATGCGGCGATTAGTGCAGTTCCGGTCTATGATGTGGCATTTAATGGACGCCCACATTGGTATAGAGCCACGGGGGGTTCATCCAGAAGTCACTTATCCATGCTGGATTCATGGTTCCCTCCGGATTGCTACATGTATGATCTTCCTATGTATTAAACAAGCATCGGTTTTATCTGTCCAAGAAGTTCAGTCACACAAAATTGGTTGGAGCAGAAACCATCTCCCCATCCACTGACTCTTCAGTGGCTAACAAAGCAGCAGGGGGACTTGTTAGTAACACTACTTCTAAGATCACAGAAAGAGACATTCCTGCAGTGTCCCTGCAGCTCATCAACAAGGCTAATAGAGAGGCTGTCCTCTAGGATGGGCCTTAATTCGACCCCCACCCAGCACCCAGACAGGCTGCAGGATGGGTCCCTGTCAGCAGCCTCACTGCTCTCTGCCTGTTGAGGCAAAAGTGCTCCAAGAAAACCAGCCGATCCACTCTCTTATATACTCAGGTATCTGTTTGATAATTGTTTTGTCTGTTTGTTTTTTACATTTTCTTTCTGTCAACAGGATGACTCAGATTCAAAGAAGGGAGCATTTTCTCCCTGGTCAACTGCAACACAGCTGCATTGGTGAAATGCCATAAAAATATTTTTAAGCCTGCAAAAAAATACACAGGACCAACCACTGAGACAAAAATCAGTAGGAGTAGTAGCAGCCAGATCTTTTTGCCTCCATACTATGTTGACTATCAATGTATGAGTGGTAAACCTTCCCAGCCTTTTTTCTTAAGGGACCCCTTTTCTATCGCTGAGTAAACGTATGACCCCTAACTAAGTGACATAATTTATGGATATTTCATGTTATATTCAATTCATAAAAATAACAGCACAGAACATATGATAAACTGTACAATTAACCCCAATAATGAACGCATGGATGAATTTTGAGCAGATTATTTCGAGTGAATATTGCATCAGAGATGAGTTTTCCTTACTGTGTTATGTTTTTTTTTTTTTTAACAATCATACATAATTAATAGGCTTCTTTATAGACAAATTCAGTGTTTTCTTCTCCCAGACACCTGGCCTTTGTTCTATTAGCTCTTACGTTGTTTAACTACGTACTTTTCTAATGCAGGACGAGGCTGTTTAGCAGAGAGGGAAGGCTCTGTGAATATAACTTGTGTTCGTGTACTTATCCTGTGAGATTGTTTTTATTTATAAATTTCTATCTTAAATAATATTCCAAACTTTAAAAACATTTTGACTTAGTTTCTTTCACAGGAATGAATGAAATCCTGAGATACTGTAAAGGCCAACTGTATATTTCTTTAAAAAGTTGTCTTGCACCCCTTAAAATCAAGAAGGTCTCACGACCCCCAGTTCCAGGTTGGGAACCAGTGCTCTAGGCATCACTACATATATTAGCTAAGCATGCCATATATTGTTATTTCAAGGATATGTTGTGCTTTTTAGAAGGAGCTCTATATACCCCCGACTACGTTGTCGCGGGGGTATAAAAAGTTGTATGCAGTTTGTCAGGTGTCTTTTATAGGGAGTACCTGGTTTGGATAGGCTTATTTTGATTGCCTGAGCACATGCATGCAAACGTCAAGAGTGCTTCATTCCTTACTAATTTAGAATTCTTGAGCTGCAAACCAAAGTCAAAGCAGTGAACACGGAGTAGCTGCACACCAAGCTGAAATCCTTGACAGTACATCAGAACCAGCCCTTTGTTCATCTCTTGGCTACAGTGAAAATATTCCAGATACAGGACAATATGTGGAGGATATTGCCGGCATACGCATGCATATGGAGCGTAAGCATGCAATCTGGAGAGAGGATTATATGTTTATGTATGTATGTAAACATATGACTGTGTATGGAACAGAAAGGCTGGTCACAACACTACTGCCCTTTCTCTCATTGTCAAAAACATACCATTAACATCTGTTCTCACTGGATGATTACCTGGCAACAGCGAGGACTAAAATGGCTGTTGCTGCTGAAAATGTCAGAAACGTTCCGTTGTAATTTGCACTGATTCTTGCACAGCGTGGCAATGAAGACGAGGGTCTCGTTCGGGGCTAAAGAGGTAATCACAGCATTCACTTAAGCAAACACAAGCAGCGTAAAAAACACTACATGGAAATGAAAAGCAAAGAGGAAAAATCAAATAGTGGCTAAATCAACAAACTTGAAACAAGTGGTGCCCTGAATATTCCCGTTAGCCCCCCAGGGCAAAGCTACATTCTGCATATAGTAGTCTTTCTCTCTTTTGCTTCCCTCTTTTCTTCTTTACGGCTTTACTTCAAAGACTAACTCTCTTGCAGAATCCAAGTCAGGTGGAGGGGAGTGTGTGCGTGTGTGCGTGTGGGGGGGGGGGGGGGGGGGGGGGGGGGGGGGGGGGGGGGGAATAAAGCACACAATATGCTGAGTGCATGCCATATCACACATCTCTCGCTCTTTTATGTGTTAATCACCGCCAGTGCAGCCGCGGATGGAAGACGAATGAGAATGTAATGAAGATTTAGGTCGTGGGAAGTGACTGCCACAGCCCGTCTCCCCCCTTAAACCCCGCCAAGACTCCTTGACATCTGCTTGCTCCGTCATTTGTATTCACTTCTGATACTATCGCGGAGTGTTGGGGGGCATATGCCACATGAAAGGAAAACATCCTGACCTTTCAAGCTCAATCAGAAAAATGGGAAGATGGCAATGAACTGGGCACCTCCCTGAAAACTCAACTGGTGATTCTCTGAAACCTCTGAGGAATAAGTACGTGGGCTGAGTAAGTTCATTAGCCTCCGTGGACGTGGCATTGGAATAATAAATTGAAGCAGGTACTGTAGCCTGTGTCGCCTTTAAAGTGTCCCCTAGGAAAGAGGAGGAAGATAGAAGAAGAGAGCAAGACCTCTCAGAAAGGCTTTGATATACAGTAACAGGAAGGACCTCTCTCTTAAAAAAAAATAAAAAATATATAAAAAGCCAGGCTTGAGGCTGGCAGGCTGAGAGCTCTATCAGGGCCAAGCCACACATCTATCAGGGAAAGGCACTAAGGCTATTGGGGATAAGGCATGGAGGCATGAAGAGAGGCTATTTCCATGGGGAGTCCTTGGAGAGGCCAGGCCCAACCTGCTAGTGAAGCCCAGCAATGAGAGGTCTCTCTGGGGGACTGCAGAGGATAAGAGGCCCCGGCGGAAGAACTCTCACGTCAGCACTTCAATCACGCCTAATCCCTGCTTAGTACACCCACTGCTATGGCAAGGAGAGAGAGAGAGGGAGAGGAGAGGAGAGGAGAAGAGAGGGAGTGCGGAGTGGAAATGGTGAGAAGGGAGGCTAAGAGAGAGAAAGATGAAGAGAAACAGAGGGAAGATAAAAGCTATGAGAAAAGGAAAAAAAAAAGATTAAGAGAAAGGAGGAGATGAGAGACAAAGGGGGGGGGGGGGGGGGGGGAAATTGCCAAAGGAACCATCAAAGGTGAGCAAGTGGAGATAGTGTGTGAAATCGAGAGTGGGGATGCAAACTCGGGCGTGTTAAAAGCAGAGCAGAGCAGAGCAGAGCAGAGCAGAGCAGCCTCTGCCAACACGTACATATTTTTGTCATTTCAATCCAGGTCAGAAGAAATCAGAGCAAACAGAAGTGATGCATGAAATATTAATCATCATCAATGTACATATGTCTGCGCAAGGGGAAAATTAATCGCGTCAATTAAAACTTCAAAGAAAATTACTTTCAGCTATAACATTATAATCACGGCGTTTTTTTGGAAAATGTGGCCCTCAGTTTCTACTTGTTTCAGTGTATTACAGAAAGGCATCGTGGGTCCATTTCAAGCTAGGGTGAAAGAAGATATGCTTGGCTTGTATTTTAGAAAGAAAAGAGTCCATGGCCACACCGCCAGATATATAACCAGAAAACCAAGTGTTCCACTTGTCAAACAAATTACATGTTCCCGCTGTACTGGTCGAGACTGCTTGTGTTGTTCAGCAGTGGATAGGATTATCCCCAAAAAGAAAAAGGCAAAGTGATACAATCTCTGTGAAGAAAAAAAAAAATGTGGCGCACACAACTGGAGACAAGTTTTCAAACACCAGCTCAGGCAAGATATGTGAGACATCTGAAGATACAGGTGCCACGACGGAGCGAGGCGAGTGACGGATATCTGCTCCGCTGACCTGCGATTACTTCGCAGCGACGCCGCAGGACAGAAGCAAAACATCTAAACCTAATCTGATGAACGCTGCGCATATGTGCAGTATCCGTGTGTGCTTATAGTTTTTTTTTTGTGTATGTGTATCTGTGTGTGTCTGGATGGAGTGATGGAGAGAGGAGAGGAAAGATGGAGCAGATGGACGAGGGGAGATCAGTGAAAGAGGATTACGGCACGTCAAACCATCATCGCACTCATAAAATCAGTCCACCCACACTGCTTCAGAGGCTTCGGGAGCCAATGTAGAGCAGGGATAATTTAAGGCCCGCAGTCTATCTCCCTCTTTTACTCCAGATAGTAAACTACCGCTGAGAGGGAGTGGACAGAAGAGACAGTTTAAATTAAGCGCAGGGGATTCTACAAGAAAGGGCGATTGAGAATGCGTCGAGATAAATTGTAAAGGGTGATTGTGCATGAAAGCTGTGAGGGGATTTCTAGGCAAGAGGGCAAAGGCTGTGTATGTATTACTAAGTCGCAAAAACAAGCACTGGGGACAGATATACGTGTGTGTGTGTGTGTGTGTTCGTGCTCATATGTGGGAAAGGGATGTGCTTGAAATGTTAGCGAGCTACAACAAAGACTGAACCTCAGGAGTGCTTTAGGCAACTACCTGACATTTGATTTGCACCGAGAACCACAGCATGATTATTAGCCCGCAGTAAAATGATGACAAGTGCCTGCAAATTTACATTAACACAAACTGAAAATCAAAAGAATCAAAGCCGCTTTTACAGTTTACATAATTTGTACCTTTCCGAGCTGCTGCTTGTTGCTTGTGACAGAATCTGACAACTTCTTTTTTTTTTTTTTTCATTCCTGTTTTCCCACCAGCAAATTTCCTAGGGTTAGGTTCCCCACAGCAGAAACAGATGCTAACATCCTCTGAGCTGCTTTGAACAGCGAGAGAAACATGATGTAAAATAGGCCACCTTTAAAGCATTTCAACATGCTCTCAGCGCCAGCCATATTTACTACAAGGGGTCCGTATGGAATATGGCCGACTCAAGATGTTTACAGAACTAGGCTGCTGACAAATACTCTTAAAAGGTGAACCTGATAAAGCCTCTGGCAAAATGTGTTGTACACACAGTTGCACTTGTTCTTTAATAAACATAAACTTCAACTTCATCTTCAATAAACAAATAATATTGATATGAGCCCCCCCCTGCTGTGAGTTGATTCGCTTTTGATTTTCCTCTTTTTGTCTGTCTAGTGTGTTGTTAAAAAATAATCTCCCATATTTTGTTTTGCAGGAATTTAAAAGACGCCGGGGTTTATTCAAATATCACTGACACATTTTTTCCTTTAATCTATTTATTATTTGTCATATCAAACCAAACATCAGCCCTAAAAAAATTAATATTCAGCCTTGGATTGGAACCTCTGATGTCAAACATCACAGTAGGTTGCAGAGTACAGAAGTTGTCATTGCAGCACCAGAGATTAGTACCAGTGTCTGGAATAAGATTGGGGTTATACTAGAAAAGAAGTGGTTGGTACGACGTGTTGTTCGACGTTAGAGGTGTTCAATGATTTAACCATCCGACAAGCACTTCTGACAGAGTATACTGGCCCCTTAACGCTCTCTCACTGAGCTCTATGGAGCATTTCAGCACCATGGACAACTCCACCCTCAGCCTGTTACTGGACCATTCAGGACCCACTGCAGCTGCAACAACCTTGAATCAAGCTCACAATGAAATGGAAAATGAGATGTATTGTTAGTTTGTTTTGCAAGTCATGTTTTGATTGCTAGATTATGTTGACTGGCAGCATTTTCTCCACTAAGGAAGCGCTTCGTTTTTCTATCACAACTATGTTGTAGAGAGGTGATTGGGATGGATGGTGGGTGTACAAAGCGAAGGACTTTGACACTGAAGACAAGAGTTTGACTTGTTGCATCTGGGCGACGACTCTGGTTGCAAAAAGAACTCTGATTGTATAGAAGTCTATGAGAAAATGACCCTACGTCTCACTTGATTTATTGCCTTAGTAAACATTGTAAACATGAGGTTATGGTCTAAATCACTAATTTCAAGTCTTCTTCAATACATTCAGTTCATTTTCCGCATATCAGCGCCGTGTTATCGATACATAGTCGGGCCACGGACACTACAAACTGAAAGTGAAAGTGTCTGCTCCGTACAGAGTGTCAGCACGGAGTAAAAATCAGATTTCACACACACTGGACGATAGAGAGTTGACAGACAAGACAATGGCGGGGGATTTGGTATCGAAGCGAAGAGCAAAAGCTCCCTAATCGGCAATATTTCAGATTTAAACCTAATGCTATAAGGGAACCATAACGGTAATGAGGTAATCAGCGTGAGGAAGAAGGAGCGGTCACAGCCGGTGTGCTCAGCAGAGCAGCGCCGGCTGGAAACCTGCAAACTGCAGCGAAAGCTCTACCGGAGAGGCCAGACACACAGCCATCCGACGTTAAATATCAAAGTTTGCGCTACACATATTGACCATCGTCTTTTCTTGTAAAATGTCCAGTGTAATCGGTGACACCGGTGTTGTCACAAGTTTATTAACCGGTCACATACCTAACAGCCAGTACGTTCTCCTTTGAAATATCCATTCCGGTTAAGACAGAGCCACGGCTCCAATGTTTAGAATTTTGTCTGCTGTTACCCATTTTAAATCGTTAGCTGTCAGTGCTACATATTGCTCCTTTAAAGTCACTATTAACTTCTTTAATATTAGACCAAGACCATAATCGTTCCCCTAACTTTAACCAAGTGCTGTGGGTGCCTATAAAAATGCTAATCATGCTTTAATTGCTACAAGCGTATATTTTTTTCATAAAAACTATCCTAGAATATGTTGTAAAACTAACATGCAAATAGAGTAACCCCACTTATTCTGAAAATTACTATATATGGCATGCCAAGCTATGACGTGTAGTGACTTTAGGGGGCGTAGAGTGAGCAAAAATAGCCAGGAAGCACAAATATATATATTTGTATATGTAGTTATGACATACAGTATGCATGCCGTACAGTACGGACCAAGGATTTTCCTGGCAGCCAGTGTGGTCTAAAGAGGTGATGGGCTAGCCGACTGGGTGCCCACAGAGAGAAGGTCTCTCTTCCTTTGAAGGCCTGCCAACAAGGAAGCATTTCTGGCTCACTGGTCAATTATGTACACTCCCATCCCATTCTACTTCCCAGCTGCCCTTAAAAGAAAAAAACAGGGATGACATCTCCAACAAGGGGACCGACAAATGATTAATCGGTTTTCTTACAATCTTAGTTGTGTCACGTTCATCTATGCAATTCCCATCACTGGTGCTATCCCATGTGGCCGCACACCCGCTGATTTCCCACGAACCTACGCGCTCAATGTTACGTCACGCTCAAAATGGCCAATGATTAAGGCCATCTGCAGTGGGCGGGCGCCATGCTAACACCCTGGAACGGAATGGATGGTGCATTCCAGGTCCATCTGTGCCTGTACATACAGATATGTACACAGGGGAGGTGCGGGGACATGCTCAAATGTACTGTATGTATGCACACAGACACAAAGTCACAAAACAAACTGAGACACACACTCAAACACTAGAATACAAATAGGACACCAGAGAGAGAGAGAAAGAGAGAAGAGGGAGATAAGAGGAGGAACACAAGCTGCTCCAACCCCTATTGATAGCAAAGAGGCTTGGACTCCCTTTTTCAATAAACCAACACTTCATGTCCCTGGCAGTCTCTCTCCGCAGATACACCCGGCTGCATATCCAAAACAGCAAGAGAGCAGTAGGATATTAATTAACACAGCACGAGATCAGTCACGTACGTTTAAAGAGGCACGGTGTGTGATGAGTTGTCATCAGGTCAGTAAAAATAAACACATTACGCGGCCTCGGAAAAGTCAGATCGCTTCGACAGATTAGAAAAAGAAAAGTGCTTGAGTAAATGCCGCAATTAACACGTCAAAGAGTTGCTTTGGAAAAGCCATTAAGGGTTTTGGATTTGTGACTCGCTCGAGATGATTTGAGTCATAATTATATGACCTTGAGGCAAATATGTTGTCTTTAAGGATGCACATTTTTGCTTCTGACAACTGAGCTTATGACTATCATGTGTCAGCTTAGAGAAGAAAACAGGTTCTACATGCAGAGGTAATGTACTTACACCTTCTCTTTTACTCCAGGCCATCACCATCTCTCCTTATTTATGTCACCGTAGGCGTTTAAAGTCCATTATGCACAAGGGTCAAGGTGCTGGAAGATGTTTTATTTGAGTGACATAATAGCTCTAACGCTCCCAGGCAAAGAGGGATGGGAGAATTATGCAGCTTTCAGAAGAGCCATTTGTCATCCTTTTTTTTTCTGGTTGGCCTTCTCTGCTGCCGTGTCTGTTTGTTTGTTTATTTGCTTTTTTTTCTTTTCTTTTTTTCTCTCCCCTGTGCTAAAAGGAGATGAATCCATTTTGTGCTTTAGCGTGTGGGAAAAATTCCAACAACAACCGTTTTACAGCCCTCCCCCTTCACGGGAGCTAAGAGGAGCTCAGCTATTTTTTGCTACGGGGGAGACGAGGCGAGGCGAAGTGGAAAGCGCGAGCTCGCTCGATGTTTGGCTGCTGGTGGAGATGGGGAAGATGGGAAAAGATAAATGGCTTTGTTCTTTACAGACTCGCGGCAGAACAAAACCCTTTTAATGTTTACCTTTTCCCCCCGAAAATACAAACATAAGGTTATTACAGCATGTATTGCCACGACAAGTGCATACATATGGAAACATGCAGAAAAAGCTGCTTCACCTCCCCCCCCCCCCTTCACACTTGGAGAGACGAAAAAAAGACCATTCATGGGAAAATTGTGCAAAGGGAGAAAGGGAAACGGTTAAGGGAACTCGTTTATAATCAAAATGACAAGCGGCTCCAGCCGAGACAGAGAGAAAAGACTGAGGGAGGGGAAACGCTGGAAGACAGCTCGAGAGGGAGGACTGGGAGTTGAGGCTGAGATTGGAGAGGGACTGTGGGCTACTGGGAGGCTGCGGCTCCCCTTAGCATCTGGGTGAAGTTCATTAAGCAGTGGGTCTGTTGCGGAGAGACTTCGTTACGAACGGCTGTGGCTGTTGCTCCAAGGTCACAGCTCGTCCCCGGGGTCAGCGACTTTTAAAACGGGGGACCGGAGATGATAATGATGAAGCTGATGGTGACAATGATGATAGATGACGCACAGAAACAGATTCTTTTTCTGCTTTACACCGTGTATTTCCCAATGTAACAGAACACGGGCGTATTGAGTCAATGACCAGTAACAAAAACGGAAATCACATGTTCGCTGCAACATTACGTACACATAAACAGATGTTTCATATCTCATTACCCACACATGCTATTATCTAACACAGCATCCAGGTGTGACATTAAATCTCACTGTATTTGTCTCATATACTGTAGAAGTGACAGCTGAGCAGAACGGTTACAGGGAAACATAAAACCACCTAAGTTATGGTTTTTATTAAACACAATGAGGACTTGTTGTTAATGACCATATCGGCAAAAGGTATTTAATTTATTTTCCCTACCATATCCACTCTCACACAACAATATCCGCTTACAGCAACTGAAGCATGATTAATGGTTTTTAGCCATAGCGGCGTGGCTCTAGGGATGGCAATGTCGGAACTGTTGGATAGATTGCCATGAAATGTGCTGAACACATTCAGTTCTGTGTTGCCTAAACTGGACCACAAGCAGGACACGGGACGCGGGACGCGGGACGCAGGACGCGATCAAGCACTTTATTCACACACCAATCACCTCCATATAACTTTCTGCAATACAACAGGGGTCTCCAACAAATAGTTTGCCGGCTACCAGTAGCTCACTACCAGTTTCTGAGTGTTTCGCTAAAGGTTAAAAAAAATATGTGCAAAGAATTATATAACACAAAATCACTCTCAAATTTTTCTATCAAATTCACATACATCCTCCCCCGTCTGACACAAAATGACGTTTTTATTTTAAAAAAATTCCGCGAATGTGAATGACAAATGTGTGTGTCTCATTTGCGGTGCGAGCGTGTCAGTTGGTAAAAGATGCAACGTCTAGCGCCACTTCACCAAAGTCCACAGCAACTTTTTGTGGGACTTTCCGACTGGTAACAGTCTACGAACAAAGAAGGTACAGGAGCTGAAAACAACGCTTAAAAGACAATAGTGTCTGTTTACCAAACTGAGGAGGGCCAACAGAGCACAGAGGCTTTGTTTAGTGGTGCACATCCTCACGAAACACAAACAGCCCTTCGCCTATGGCGGGGATCGTAATAGAGATGATGACTGCGGTGACTGAAATGTTATTAAAAGGACAATAAAAGTAAGGCAGACATTATGTCTGCTATTGGCGATGTACAACTTGGTGCTGTTAGTAGCTATTGGCCACTTTCATTTTGTCAAATGAGCTCTCAGAGGGATAAAGGTTGGCAACCCCTGCGATACAGCAATGTAATGCTCCCGAAACAAAGGTCTGCAACTGAACATAATCCTAGCAGCAATTACATTTCATGCACGTAGCATATACACGTATTGAGGAGAGATTTTTGAAGGGCCATGACAAAAAAGCACACATTCGCAACACTTCCTTTTCCCCTCTTCTAGTTATTTGCATGTAATATAATATAACAGTATGGTTTATCCATTGCACTTGCATCTTAAGTGGGAACTCCACAGATTTCACACATAAACATCAATCTACTCGTCACACCTACTGCTGAGCCTGTGAAAACAGCTGTATAATGTCATCTCTGTTTTGTGCTTTGTCAAGTCTTAGACAATAACCCTGATTCTGTCACAGTGATGATGTCATCGGGGTCATTTCTGCTTGGATTTGAGAGACAAATGTATAAAAGAAAGTCTGGGAGTGACTAACAAAAAGATGCTTGATAATTCATCTATGCTTGGATGCTGTTATTGCAAGTCATGCTGGATAAGCCTGGGAATCTGGAAGTGATTTTTTTTTAAGTTAAAATTAATATTACTAAATAGTATAAATGCATTCCATATAAATGATATAAATATTAGAAGAAATATTGACAAACTTGCACATCTGATACGTGTCATGCAGATGCAACAGCAGGGAGCTCAATATCTCCAAGAAATGGATATTTCTGCTGACTGCTTTTGCAATTAAGACATTTAATAATTCAATAGATTAGTCTAATGTTTCAGACCAGACCAGACTTTCATCAGAGTGCAAATTCCTTCTGTGTTAAACCTTATTGTGTGAAGTAAAAATACAACGCCGCCCCTTTCTAAGGATTTTGTTTGATCTAATAATGTGTGTTCTCATCAAATCTTCAGTTTCATTTGGTCCCCGCGTCCCATTCATTCCCTATCGGCTCTATTTTTTGCCCCCTCGTGCCCCTGATCTCACCACGTGATCCATACGGTGTCAAATTTGATTTATACATTCGCGGTGAGAAATAATGTTCCTTCAAATCGTTAATCTTTGGTTTTTAACAATCGGCGACGTGCGGAGTATATGAGAGAGTTAGAGAATATGATACAGTGTGGCGCCGGTCCTACATGAATGAGAGTATCCATAAAGGCCTGTCAGATTAGATGTGCCAATTCCTTAGTCTGGATTTATTATTATTATGGGCCGTGGACTGCTGGTAAATACTGCCTGCATGCAGATGAGGGGCCCGATGCCGAGACGTCAGACCAGATCACACTCCATTAAGTTCCACCCTGGAGTGTGAGTGTGTATGTGTGTGTGTGATTTTATCTGTTCATGTATATGTGGAGGATGGTGGGTGAGATGTGGCGCTGATGATAGGTAGGATGTGGGCCGAGTATGAAACGTGTTTCAGGGAGTGGCTGGTGGAAAGTGTGTGTCCTTTCTCTGGTGTGTCTAATACATCCGCCTATATTCTTGTAAGGCCTCGACATAGAAAAACACAACGGATGCTCTACCTACAAAAAGAAACACAATATCGTGACACTTTGCACAATCCAACTCGGCATCCTCTGCACAGAAAGGACAGGCAGCAGTAATTTGCATTCATATCCAAGTCCCCAACTCTCTCCCTGATGTTGGCACAGGGCGATCTAAAGCTACGGGTGTTTGTTCTCCCCCCGTTTCATCCTTCACCTATTAGCATGACTTTGAGCACACCTTTATATACGAGCATCTACAAAGCGAACAAAGCCCCGGAGCTGCTAAAACGCTACTCATATCTTCTCTCGAGCTCCCTGCCATCTTTCTCTTCTCTTGATCTTTGCTCTCACTGTTTGCTTTCACTTCCTTCCTCTTCTGCTTCCCTCAATTTGCTCTTCCCGTCTCCCTCTATTCCCCTCTTTGTTTCTCTTTCTCGCCATCTTCCTCTCTACATCTATCTCTACTATGCGCTGGTTCAAGAGACACCTGTGGTGACTGTGTGCACAACCGCACTCTTATAAGATGTATAAAAAGGCAAAGCCACATAGTAAAACTGCCGGCTTTTTAAATAAGTAAAGAGATAGAGCGACTGGAAGACAGATAGGAGAGGAGAGGAGAGGAGAGGAGGGGAGTCTGGAAGTGGGAAAAAAATATTGACTTTTACTGTTCAATGCTGAGTCAATGTTTGAAGTTTGAAGGAAGTTTTGCCTGAAAGCTTAGATGTTCAGGGTACTATTGACTGCACAGAATAATGGCTGAGAGGACTACAAATGAGGGTTGAGAAAAGATGTTTGAGCATGTAATATTACAGATGACTACACAAAATATTAAATGTTAATGGTTTGCTATTGCCAGAAAGTGAGATGGTAATGGTTTGCCATTTATTGCTGTGTAATGGTCTGGAAAGTGTTGATATTTCCTCTTCACAATGCTGATTTTGGAATGATACAGGTATATGTATATAATTACTAAAGTATATATATTTAGTGCAGATGCTGCATGTACCTTTAAAGCTCCACATTCTCCTCCACTCAGCTTCAACTTGTATGTTAAACAGTGAAAAGAAAAAAAACCTCTCTGGCAAACTTTCCAGATTTTATCCAGCTGTCACAAAATCTATACAGCCTAAAACACAAACAGTGAGCAAGCAGCATATGAAGTTATATTTTCTAAGAAGTCCCACAGTTGAAAGTTTTCTTGTCTATGAACTTGTTTTTTGCTTTGTGCAGCAGAAATACAAGTTGTGTTGCAGCACTGGTTAAAAGACAATTGAATACTTCCAAATACAAGTATTTCACAGCATGAAGGCTTGCATCTCTACATGAACGCACTTCTTGTCCTCCCAGTGCAGGTTCACATCAATACAGACAGAGAGAGAGCGAGAGAAGAATAGAATAAATCTAGATAAGATCTAAGATTTCAATGCCGCACATTTTTGAGAAGAAGTTGCAATTGTTAATGCTAATGTCAGATTGGTAACACAATCATACCATTTGCATGCTAAATGCTTAGTGAGGAATCAAATTACAGCTGAGGCTGATGGGAATGTCTGTTTTGCTGATATTTGGTCATAAACCAAAGTCTTGGACAAAGTCATATGTCAACCTACTAGTGGAGCAGTCATTCATCCTCTGGGAACTATTATCATCCGGACAAAATTCCATGGCAATCAATCCAAAAGCCTGGACCAAAGTGGTGGATCGGCCTCAACCAAACGACAGACTGACACTGTCATCCTTAAACTATGCCGCTAGCGCATAGACTGTATAAAATATGGAAGCAGTCTTCATGACGTCACCCATATGTTTCTGAAGAGCTGTTGTGAAGCTCAGAGTGGGTAGCTCCGGCCGTCGCCATCGTGGCAGTGACGACACAGTGTAACTCCCGGCTAATCCAAAAATGGGCAAAGAGGTGGATCGTTGGTGGAGCTGAGGCGGGCCCGGGTGACGCAGCACAGGAGGCCGTCTTTCTGATTTTAGCAGCTTTTCTCTCATCAATCTCCCACAGAACTTCATCTGAATTTATTATCGTTTTGTGGATTTTTGTTTTGAAGCCTCTCGCCGTCTTCTGTGCTGCAGTACCACTCTCCGCCTTAACTGTTAGTAATGCACTAGCGGGGGCACAGTTTTACAAAAAAGCCTTATTAAACGCTGTTTAATAAGTGACTTCAGAATCACAAATACATTAAAAGGAGAGAGAAGGCGAGAAAATTCAGTTCTTCCATTTCAGAATAAAAATATATGTAAACATAGATAAGTTATAAGAAAAAAATAGAAATAAGAATACAGATGAAATGTAAATATGTGTGTATTTTCAAAAATAAATGCAAATATAAAATAATTATCAAAGTAATCACATAAATGTAATTATAGGGGACATTCGATTACTGCATACTTTAATGAATATTTTTTTACATTTAAACAGTTTTAATTAATACAAAATAATTTTAAGTTCCTTGTTCTGTCATCTATTATTCCATTACTTTTCCTGATGTTTTAGATTTTTGCTGTGGTATTGTTTCAGTATCAGTATCAAGATGTTTAGTCAGGGTATCGTATCGAAGTCAGAATTTTGGTATCGTGACAACTCTACTGTACACGTGTTTATTTCTGCTGTAAAGTTGTGCATCTTAACATGGGGGGTCTATTGGGATTGACTCATTTTTGGTGCCAGCCTCAAGTGGCCATTTGAGGAACTGCAGTTTTTGGCACTTCTGCGTCGGCTTCATTTCTCAGCACCAGATGTTGCTGCTTGTGCTAGCATGGCTAAAAAAAAATGAAGGCATAACAGCAACCATTATCAGGCACCAGACCAAATCACCTGTCCAGAGCTAACTACTGTATAAATAAACACTATCATGTAACATGTATTCCCTGCAGGTGGCACCGGTGTCAAAATTGCAGAAGCTATTACTTTACATGGCTGTAGATAGCATATATTAGCATGTCTCCATTTCCAGGTCTGAACTGCTGGCACTGCAGCTGTGTAACCTGATGATACTGCCTGGACTTGGCTTCAATTACATCACCTCGTTATCTGTTCATTCATCTCAATAACAGCAAACTTTCCAGAGAGCACCTTCTCACCGCTGCTGTATAGTGCTGAAGTTAATATACTGGCTCAGGCTGAGCACAGCTGAAATAAAGACCAAACATTCTGTCCCAGCAAGTGTTTCAACCAAATAAGCTGTCTGAATGTATGGCTGTCAACATCAGTTGGTCTTGAAGCACAAACAGTTTTAAGGGCAGCAGAGCTTATCGCTTAGAGATATTTGTCAGCTGAGTCATGTTAACTGCAGCATTCAATGGAACCTGACCTCAAATATCACTCCCTCTTAGGTGCACAGTATGTGGCATAACAAATGTGTCCACATGTGCGCCAAACGTAATACGTTTCTCCTATTTTCTACATACACAAAATTTGTAAAGTCTTTGATTTTAAAAAAAAAAGAGAGGGACATGTATAAACAAAGGTAAAGCAACACAAAGACGAAGACAATGTAGCAGCAAGAAACAAAAGAAAAAACAGTGACAGCAAAATAAAATAAGAAAAAAGAAAACAGAGGGGCGAGGTGTCAGCAACACAAGAGTCCCTATCCCGTCTGGAAAAGGAAAGATGAATGACGGAAGCTAAATGAAATGCCACTCTGGGTAATGGGAAAGAGCCGGCGTCAGGAAAGCAGGTCACTTGAATTTGCAGGGGATGTTCTTGAGTGGCTTTGCCCTCAGGCCTTGTGCATTCAAGCTTCCTCCTCAACAGTCGATAATATTAACGCTAACACACACACACACACACACAAACACATGCAGGCGATGCGCTCGCCGCTGCAGGCTACATGTGTAAAAAAATCTGTATGCATTCTTTGTAGGTGACAAACCAGCGAGAACCAGCACAGGCTAAATCACCTCTCCTGTTTTTTAGGCTTCATTGAATATCTTAATGTATACTGAGCAAAGCTGTAGCCATGGTGATGTTAATCATTATGGAGGTGATAATGTTCTCTCTCTTCTCTCTCCTCCCTGCATTCTTGTCTCTTAATGCCTCAATCTCTGACCTCTTCTTTTTTTTGTGCTCTGCCTTCATCCCTTTCTCCTGCTCTCCCCCTCTCCTCCCTCCTCTCTCTCTCCATCCCTCTGACCTGGATTATACTTTTTTTTTCAGCTCCCTGAGCTGAACAATACGCTCTGGCGTATTAGCATGCAGCCCAACCAAAAAAAAAAAACAGAAATCCTGCTCAGGCCCCTCCTCTCTGTGTCTGGCCCTCTTCCTCCTCCCCATGGCCTCAGCCCTCCATCTTACACTCGGTGACTCTCGGGTCCGCTTTCTGGTCACTTTCCATTTCTGTAGCTTTCTCCTTATCTACAAGGCCTCCATCTATTCTGTTCTCTCTTGTTATTGGCTTCAATTCTCTGTGTTCCTCAATTTCTCCCCTCTCTCTTTTCTCTTCTTTAAACCCACTCACGTTTTCTCCTATGGAGGACGCAACCAGCCAAAAAAATAAATGAATACATAATTAAATGACTCCATAAATAAATAAATATGTCATTAAATGCAGCAAAAACAATATTAAAAATAAATGTAGCCATTAATTAATTGATAAAATGTGACGTAAATTGATATTTCTGTTTTAATTTGCTTATTTATTTAATTATATTTGTATTAATTCCTTTAATTATTATTATTTTCCCTTTTTCCCCCATTTACCCTTCTGTTTAATTTTCCCTTTTATTTATTTATGTATTTATTTTGATTAATCTTTTAATTTATTTTTGCATTTTTTGCATTTATTATTTATTTTCCCTTTGCATTTCAACCCTTATCTATTTCCCCAAACCCATTCATTTCTGTTTTATTTCCTTTATACATTTCTTTATGCATTTCTGCCTCATTATGCAAATGAGGGGGCTTTATTAATTTATTTTTGATTTTGGCAGGTTCCATCCTCCATATCCTACAGCCCTGCCACATATTTCTACATGTCTACCCCTCCTTTCCTCCCCCCCTACTCTCTTTCCATTCCTTCCTCATTCCCTCACCGCCGCCCACACTTCACTGCCCTGCCGCTGGAGTGCTCGGGAGAGGGGGGGGGAGCAGCATGCTTCATTTAATGACAATAATTAATTCTCCTTCTCCCGATCTTAATGAGCCAAATCAGTCACAAGCCCGAGAAAAGAGGGAAAGAGAGAGCGAGAGAGAGGGGAGGAAAAAGAAATGAGAGAGTGAAGGAATGAGACAAGTGCCTCTCATCCTTAATGCCTGTAAGCGCAGCTCTGACAGCCACCCGTGGCTCAGCTTCACTCACAAGGCATCCCTCAAAACTTTTTTCAACCGCCAGCTCACTACCTGGTGATCAGATACCTCTCTCAGACTCTGAAGCCCAACCTGAGTGATGATACTTCAGTGTAGCTGATTTCAAACAGCGGGATATTTCTCTTCTGCAGCCCACGAGTCACACTCTCAACCTGTGATTCTTGTTTTCGGGGTGATGAGTTATCTCCGTTTCTTCTCAAGCTATTTAAAGCCAACACTTCGACAACTACAAACAACAGTCCTGTCCTCTCTCACACCTTTTTTCCTCACAAGGACTCATTAGCTGCTGAGCTTTAGCCTCTTCCTTAGCGGTGTATTATATAATAAAAGCATCTTGGTTTGTGTCCTTGGTTACTGCTCTGACAATAGTGGACAATGTCATGGTAATTAGTATACAACTGGAATTATAATTAATGATGCACACACATGCACTTCTTCATTGTCACGGTACAAGTCATGTGTGTTTTGCCAACAGTGAGTGACACATACGCCAGTGGACATGCTTGACCATAGAGAACCATACGTTTCATGCCTCTCCGCCGCTGCTTACTGTGACTCTTAACCTGAAAGCTCTCTTCAAAGCCATAAGCTATGAATGACTTTCCAGGACAAAACCAAGCATACATAGCCGGGGGCGGTGTGCTCGCTCTGCGTTCCAAACCAGATTATTTTATTGAAGCTAATTTGATGTAGCCGGGAGACAGCAAAACGGAGGTTGTGTCATTTCTGATCAGAGCACACACAGACGGCAGGTCAGGTCTCTCGAGATCGTTCGGCTGATGAACACATTCAACACAAAGTGCAATTGTGTGCATACAAATGATCTCCCGAGCAATTAATGGTGAAGGCCGAGCTTAAAACAAGCTTCAGTTATGCAAAATGATTACGCTCACTATTCAGAGGAATCTAGCACTTAGGAAGAATTGGGGTCAAATTAGCATGACTTTAAAATGAAAAACACAGAAAATTGCCTTATTAAACTGGCTATGAAACTTTTATTTTATTTTATTTTTATTTTCATAATGTCGCTATGGAAAAGGTCTGGTGCACCAACCATCTAAAGCCCAAACAAATTTAAAGTTCCTGTCCTTAATAATATTAGTTCTGGCTCATTTTGCGGCACCTGTAGTTCCCGCAGAAATCCTAACAACGTCTTAACAATACATCCCAGAATTGTATTCAATGGAGGCAGGAAACTCACTGTGAGCAGCTACAGTACTCTGTCAGAGATACATCAACAGAACACAAGCAATTATTGTAGCTGTACTTGAACTGACACAAACATGTTTCCTCTTCAAAATGCCTGGGATCGCCAATTGAATCCAATGCGGGAATGGCGGACTCCACCACAAATAATGCTTTACAGAGAGATAACAGAAACTAAGGCTGGGCGATATAACCAAAATCTTCTATCACGATATAGATCATTTAATATCTTGATAACGATATATATCAAAATATAGCATGTTTTCTGGTAATTCAATAAATAAATAGTCTTTATGAAATAACCACATGGTAAAGCCTATTTTTGTATCCTCCTGTGTGAATTAAATACTTGACAAATGAAAGGTACTGAGCATTTTCTCAGTTTGAGTGAAAAAAGAAGAGAGAAACGATATTGAAAAATATATACGATAGATATTGTTATATCGTTTTGACAATATAAATCGTCATATTGTCCAGCCCTAAAAGATTTATTTTACTTTAAGTCCCCCTAGCATTTATACACTGTGTACAAACGTTTGATGGTTGATAACACACTAATATAGTTGTAGGCAGCGACATGGACATTATTAGGTGTTTACTAGTATTTGTCAAAAGTTATAACTTCTCCTGTGAAGACATATTTTATATTATTACAACAGCGTTTTATTGTCATTCTCTGATTAAATACACCCAGCCTCCAGTTATGGGAATAAATGCCATCTTATAAAATTATCAAAATTGTGATTGATACAATGAAAAAATCTAAAAGATTGTAATTCAAAGACAACAAACAAGGACATTATATAACAGCTCACATGAGTGACACTGTAGTATGTACATTGTAATATAGTGTTTATGGTACCAAAATATGTTGTCTAACTTCCCTTTTGGGGTTGACATGTCGGCTGTTTTCACAGCTCGATCTCCAAGCTCCTTAAGATCATAGTGATAGACACTTGATCAACTAGATCTCACAGGATTTAAGGATAAAGATCCGTCTTCCTCATGAGCCCCTCCTAATCTGCAATCTCAACATAGTCTATAGATTCCCCTTTAGTCTTAACGTATCATTACTCCCCTGATTTGACATTGAGGATAGGGAGCGTAGGCATGCTTAGTCACTGTCGTTTAGGTCTGTGTCCAAGTTACACAAAAAACAGAAAGATCATCAAACCATCAAAAAGATGACGGCTTTAAAAGCATCACAACTCCTGTGTGACCCATTCCATTTTAAATTTGAAGGTTTGTCATTGAAACTTTGTTGTGAAGTGTCATGTGGCTAAATAAAGGTGAAATAGCAGTGAAATCAATGTAATTACCCTGCCTGTCCAGCCTGCCTACAAGACGCTAATGCTACAATTAATAGACAGGGATTGACAGATGGATTAGGGCTTTAAACAGATAGAGAGATCATTCCTCTGAGCAACTATACACTTTAAGGAGAGGGAAGGAGAGGCGAGAAGAGGAGATCCAACTCCCAACAGATCCCGATTCCCCCTTGGGCTGTTTTCAAGAGGGAGACGCAGAGCAAAAAGCAGCCCAGAATCAGACAGAGTGAGCGCTCTGAGGGAGAGGGACATAAGAAAGGGAAGGGTTCACTGCAGCATTACATCATTCATTTCCATACCTTCTTGCCTCTTTGCTGACATTTCCAACTGTGAAGCAAGGTATCCAGGGTCAGAAATGATGTCCCACTGCCATAGCTGACCCATTACATTGCTTGAAATGCAGTGATTATGTTGGGCAGCTAGCGAGACAAAAACACAGAGGCCCAAACAATAGCGGGAGGTCACCTTGATGCAGCTGCCTGCCGGAGACAGCGCTCGAACAAGGAGAAAATGACTCAATTACAACCAGGCACACAGCGGGAAACTGGGAATAAGGGGGCAGGGATGGAGGGATGCAGGCAGAGAGAAATGGGGAGAGTAAAATGTACCATTTGTGAAGCTCCCACATTTGATTATATACATGCTGCGCCGCAATGCTGAGGAGAATCCGTAAACCAGATTATTGGACTGTGCTCAAAGCAGGACTGAAATGTGAATGCCTCGTAAATTACAGTTTATTTTGTACCTTAATTTATTAAGCAGTAATCTGGAAAACTAATTGTGACTGGTGTTCAAGGGAGTCAATTAAATAAAGACATTAACAGGTATGACTTTACATGTATTACATTTAAGACATGTGTACACTAAGTATTTCAAAAATATTCAACATACCAACAAATGATCATGTGAACAAATATGTTACTTTTTTTCTAATTATTTTTATTTTGCTAAAAAAAAACGAAAGGTAGGTTGCAGAACATTAAGCCTGGTTTATGGTCGCCGTTGTGAAGCCGGCGCGAGGTGCGCGTGCCAGAAAATTACGTCGTCACGGCTTTCGCGTGGTGCGCGAAGGCTCCGCGAGTTGTCACGGCGCTTGGTCGTGCATCTTTCATTTCAACATGGAAGCCTTCGAGGGATGAGTGGCCGAGCAGGTTCGCCTGTACAAACATCTTATTGAGAGACCACAGGGACAGTCACATGTCATTAAATACTTGGAAAGAAAAAGGCAACACACTGGGGAAAGGAGAGTCTTTTAGCCGCAGGCTGAGAAAGAAAATGAGAGATCGTTTTGTAAAAGCTAAAAAAAAAAAGGTCTCATGGAAAGAGTGGCGACCCGAGAGAAGCACCGAGAGACGGAAAATAATTTTGACTTGGAGGTATGCGACAGTAATAATTACAGTACACAAATGCAGTGTTTGGCGGTACGTCAGTGTTTACTACTGTTGCCAGGCAGCTTACTTTCCTTTCTTGTAGAACTCGTTGATTTCTTGCTTATCCACAGACTATTTTGTTTCTACGCCCTCTGCCATTTTGGTGCGTACTGCAACGAGCAACGCGCTGAGCATAAACGCCTCTGTGCGTGCTTGTAGCGTGCGCCATCTACGGAGGTCCGTGCCACGTGTCGCGCGCGAGTATAAACAAAGCTTTAGTTTGACACTAGCTGACCCAAGGGCGTTTAGAAGCACACAGATTAAGTGCAATGTTTGACAATGGTGTTATGACGCGTATTGTGAGTAGCTACTGGAATTTGAATTTAATTTAAATTGTTGTTCTGCTTCATGTGTATGACCTTGGACTTTGAAATGCATGTTTGGTGTCCTAAATGTAATTTGGGAATCTAAAATAAAGGTGGCCCCAGTTTGTGGTCAGGAGTAAAGCAGCCATCTAACCCAAGCAGCTTGTTGTAGCACCTCCTCCTCTTCCTCCTCCTCGAGCTCTAAACGGGTGACATCTGACAGGCGTCAAGCTGAACTGACAGCATTGCCACATACATTGCCAGAGGCCTCCTATTTCTATCCACTGTGGAAAACAAGGATTTTCACAAAACTCAGAGCCTGGCAGAGCGCCGCTCAAACATTCCCACCAGGAGAAGCCCTGAGCCAGGAGGAGCTCATCCCTCAGCAAATTTAACTCCAGAAAATCATCTGAGGAGGCAGAATCAAAGTGCTTGAGATATTTGTCTGGCTGGTGATCCACGGTCAAACAGATTCATGACATCGATGCTTGGCATCGCAGGCCGTGTCACCGCGGAATTTAACTTAAAGGTTGCACTTTAAAGGAAAAAATACAGCTGAGTATGTAGAGCTTATAAGGAAACCCTTGGGATTTACTTCCATTTGAGACACAAATTTCAACCCTTTTTGACCCGGAATGATGCAGAAAAACTAATTCACACCTGCACTGCAAACACACTACTGTAAAACATTATTCACATGCCTTCGTATACTGTATATGTAAAGCTCTAAGTGGCACTTGAAATTGCAGATTCTCCGGCATTTTATACCCCATCATGCATTCTCAGATCATCCTCTGCCAGTCCCCTAAATATATCATCCTCCCTCAAAGAAAAGTTGAGAATGCACTTTTTTGGCCCCCAAAACTGGATGGTACTAACAGTGAAGAGGAGGATAAATGTTTTAATAAATGTTGCAGATTAAATGACAAACTCTTCTAAGAATCTTGAGCTTTTTTGACACCTGCGGTCCGTGATGCTATGGATCAAACCGAGTACTGACACCAGCGCAAAACGCTGCATCAACTTTGGCAAGACCTCAGACGTCCTGAAAGAATGCTTCAAAGCGAGATCTTGACAGAGGCCCCATCAGCACACAAGCCCTGAAAGTCACAAAGGAAACTTTTTTTTTTTATAAAAAAACGGTACTGGCGCCCTTTAGAGGAGACTACACAAACACTTGGTTGAGAAAATAGTCACATCCAGGTTTGTAAGTGTCCGAGGTCACAGGGTCGGTCCTCGCGGCTCACCGCTGTCAAAGATTTGAAGGTGACTTGCAGCAACAGGCCGACTTACCCTTTGCAGAAGTTTACTGTGAAACTTGCAAAATCTGGCCATATTTAAAGAGGACCTATAATGTTTATTTTCAGGTGCATACTTGTATTTGGGGTTTCTACTAGAACATGTTTACATGCTTTAATGTTCAAAAAACGCTATATTTTCTCATACCGGCTGTGCTGCAGCATCACTTTACACCCTCTGTCTGGCCCACTCTGTTGTGATTGGTCAACCGAACCAAACTCTTCGGACTCCGCTCCAGCTCCACTCTAACTAGCTTTGTTTGAGGGTGTGCCAAATTAGCCACTAGGCAGGTATTATGCAAATGTGTTACTTGGTGACATCACCACATTATGGAAGAAAAGGCGGGACTTCAAGCAAGGCGTTTCAGGCAGTTCAGGAGCAGTGTTTCTGTAGGGGAGAGTAACTCCCACTGCATAAAAAAACTGTATAACTCACTAAACAAAAGGGTAAAAGCACAAAAGCACAATAGGTCCCCTTTAATGCTTCGCTAAGTAAATATATGAAAGATATTTTTGCTGAATTAATGTACAGAACATGAATTAATGTCAACCTCCATGAATATTCTGCTTCATAAAGAACATTTTTTCCACACATTAATAGTAAATACAGTGCAATCCTCTGGCAGAGTCTCAAGTGCTATATTACACCAAATTAAAAAAGATAATTAAATTACATAAATAAAACTTGTCTTTAGGGTCAGGAATATTAGAATAGTGTTAATTCTAAAACTGTAAGGCACACAAAGTGTTCTAAGGGCAATATAATTAACTTTCATGTAGCAATGGGTTAACATGATTGTACTATTGGTATCTTTGGAAGAGAAAACGCATTTCCATTATTCAAAAATATTTTCAATGGTTATTTGTTAGGGGTGGGAATCACCAGAGGCTCTACGATACGATATTGACAAGATACTTAAGTCACGATAGGATATTATTGCGATTTTAAACATTTTGCGATATGCTGAGTATTGTGATAAGATATATTGTGATTTATTACATTTATTGAACTGCAAATTATGCATCTGTTTCATCTCATAAGATACAATTTTCACTCTGTTCATCTCTGAGTTTTCATTCACATATCTTGAGGTCAAGGGACCCCTTGACCATGCCAGTTTTTCTACCAATATTTTGCGTAACTTTGGAGCATTATTCTGTTCTTCACAACAAGCTTAGTTTTCTAGATTCGTATGATACCCAGTATCTTCACTCTAGCTTTAAGACTGAGTCCGCTGAAACCTCTGAAAGACAGAATAGCGACTGGGCCTGTCAGATAATAAAAGTTCGATACTTGATGACCGTGTACCGATACAATACTGCCACGCAAAATATCCTATGAGAAATACTATGCTGTATCGATTTTTTCACCCACAGATATTATTTGTAGCTTTAGAGCACAGAGATGTGTACCTGTGGACTATTTGTTTTCATTACATTCCTGTGAGTTTTACCAATTCAAATTGTTAACTTTTTCATACACACATTGAGCCAGTGAGTAGGCATCTCTGTTGCACTGCTGAGAGAAACAGCTTGGGACCAAACAAAAAAATAAAATAACATTTTATCTTTTTTTGGTCAGCAGATGGTATAAATGGAGATTACAGCGTTTTGCTGCAACTTTTGTTCAACCTTTGAGAGAGAATACATGGTAGAGCTTTTTGCAAAACATGTGGAGGATATTTCAGGCCTGCCTGGTGAACAATAAGACTATTGATTATGACTAAATGAAAGGGAAGGGATTCATTACAGTGAAGTAGAAATGTACAGAGAGGAGGCATATGGAAACAAAAAAACTATAAAGATGATAGCATTTCATTAAAAAAAAAAGAGAAATCATACAGTGTATTCCTCAGTCACAGCCACATCTTTTCCCCAAAACTATCAACAATCAGTCTCAAAAATTTGCTCTCGACAGTCTCCCAGAAGAGCAAGTGGCATGTAGGCCAATATATATAAAGATTTTCCTGTGCCTGAGGCCGGCCAAGCCTGCGCAGCAACCAGCCAGTTTCTCTGGAGCTGCACACTAAACACACAGATATGAACATGTATGTAGACACACACACACAAATATGGGGTAATTTATCCACGGGGAGACCTGTGTGAGTACAGCACATGTGTGTTTATCACAGTGAAGGATAGAGAAGACTGCTGGACTGCCACTTTTCAGGGACAAACAATGAGTGATTGAGCAGACTGTGTTGCAGGCGTGTGAATTCACGTTCCTGCACATGCATGTGATAGCCTTAATGATATTCTCGACAATCATTCATGCCGCGGGTGTGCATTAATCACGTTACAGTCGAATTCTCTTGCAATAGTGAGGCACACAGGATGCTGGATGCCACACGTCCTTCATGTTTTCACATCAAACATAAGGCTGAATACTGTATAAGGATGTAGGTTGCTTTCATGGTAATTTCATAATAATGTTAGCTCAAGAAAACATATTGAAAGGCTAGGCTATGTAAATAAAAAGCACTTAAAATCACGCTTTTCTTGATAGCAACCTGATACTTTATGATAAATAAATCTTTTTCTCTCCATTTTTATCTTTACTGCAAAGGACACTGTGATTGATGCTCAATTCAAGCGTCTAGGATAATATTAAATTATTTTGTTAAACCCATAAAACCGCAGAGAAGGGGGTAAAACTTAGGTCTTTTAGCCCCGAGTAATCAGTTTCTGCAGGTCCAGCTTTGTCCCCATACAACGCAACTGCATTGTGAATTACGTTTTGAGGGAAACATATTTTGTTGCGGATTACGTTTGTTTTGACGTATCACAAATTTGTTTGTAATGATAGTACACAGAAACCCGCATATGGAGAAGGTTGGGGTGGTTGATGGGTCAACAAACACCCGACTTTCGCCCAGGAGACCGGTGTTCGAGTCCCATGTGAAACTAAAAGTCAACGTTCACTTATTTCAATCGTGATGTTTTTTTTTACTAAACCTCACCAAGTTGTTTTGTTGCCTAAAGCAGGCCGTTCTCATACACTGTTCGTAGCTAAGTAATGCACTGTAATACATATATATACCACAAAATCAATTAATGTGTAATTCACGTTATCGTGAAACAGGAAGTATAAAGAACAGTGGGGAGGAGGTCGGGGTGGATGGGTGGGTCAAAAAATACCAGACTTTCACCCAGGAGACCGGTGTCCCGTGTGAAACTAGAAGTCAACGTTGATTTATTTGTCACGTAACTTATGCACTTAAGTAACGCCACTTCCTTTTACAATCTTTTACTAAACCTAACTAAATCGTTTTGTTGCCTAATCCTAACCAAGTCGATTTTTTCCTAAACCTTATTAAGTAGTTTTGTTGCTTAAACCTAACCAAGTCGATCTTTTCCTAAACCTTATTAAGTGGTTTTGTTGCCTAAACTTAACCAAGTCGATCTTTTCCGAAACCTAACTAAGTAGTTTTGTTGCCTAAACCTAACCAAGTTGTTTCTTGTGAAAAAGGAAGTTTATATTGAAAAGATTGTATGCATGTAAAGAACGGAAACTAACAGGTGTTTGTCGGAAAACCAACAAAAAAACAAGAATAACTTTTTCATAAGGTATCATACGATCAGACCCGTTGTATGAAAATGCGTTGCCTAAACCTAATGAAGTGGTTCTGTTGCGCTTAGTTTTTTTGCAATTTACAATGTTAGCCAGGTGTATAAAAGTGCAACCGTAATCCGGAAATAAATTTCCACTGAAACGTAATTGAGAATGCAGTTTAGTTGTATGGGAACGTAATTTTGTAGGAGTTGGCAGGTCTTCTTCTCAGGCCGCATATGTCCCCGACAATCTCTTTAAATAGTCCAGCCTGGTGTGCAAATCACTTGCTACTACTTGGCTAAGTGTCTTTCTTTTGTCATGGTAATAACTGAAGCTGACTAAGAAGAGCACATCAACATTCAGATTTTGGCAGCTGTACAGTCAGAGGACAACGTTTAGAGAGATTTTAGTGTGTAAATCAAACTGAAACTGTAAAAGTGAGGGGGGACAAAAATAGGAGACTCATATTATCGCCTGGATTTAGAGGTTTGATGTGACTTTGGGAATCTGACCTTGAGGAATAAGTTCTACTGGAAGAGAAAAGTTGTAGGCTACAGATTGCAAATGCTATAATTTTATGTTTATTAATAAACAAAAACATGCCTGCATTTCCCTCTGACCGTTTTTTTCTTAATATTCAGGGGAAATATGTGTGCTGAACATTCCCATTTTCAATGCCTATAGTTTAGCGAGCCTCTACCCCAGGATTTGCAGGCTAGTGTCCCTGACAAGACCTGAGCTACAGTGGAGTTCACACTGGCCCTAAGCGCCGTGGCCCCATTCTGCCAGGAAAACCAATTACTTAGTGTTTCAAAGCCCTCTGAGTGCCCGGAAGGGGCCCATCATTTAACCATGAGACACTGCAACTTCACTCACTGCCGGCCTTTCAGCACCGGGTCATGCCGACACACAAATACACAAGCCTGCGCGCACAGATACCCAAAAATGTTATGAATGTACACACCATCAAAACCCAGAGGAAAGTTAAAATTAGTGTATGTAGAAAAACATGTCTGATGCTGTAAATGTAATTTATCACTTACAACTGCTAAAAAATGTGTCTATTTGTTCCTGAGCTTGAGAGGTGACGCATGTGTTTACATGAAAAATATCAGCGACATCGCCAGTAATCTACAAAGAGAAGGAACGCAAGATAAATAATACTTCATGTGGGAAAAAAATATATATTTATAGAAGCACTCGCCACAAAAATGTCAGTCCAGAAAGTTGCAGTGCTCTCCAAACTGTATTTTCCAATTAATTTTTAACCAGCGTCGGACAGTGAGTCAGCGGCTAACAGAGTGACCTCTCAGCACCACAGATAGGGTAAGCTTTCTACTGCTCAGTGTCTTCTTACCACCATCACACACATACACACCAACAGGTCAGTGCACCCAAACAAACACACTGATGCATGTACGCGCTCACACACTCCAACACGTCAGGTCTGTTGTACCAGACATGGTGTCACACATTACCCTTTTACGGGAGGCCTCATTTAGCTTGAAGAAGCTATTCTTGGTTTACACCGTGATATATACTCTATCTGAGGCTCGTCAACTGTATTGTATGGTAAAAAAGCTTTAACACAAATCTTCTTTAGACCGCTCCGTTTGCCTCCAGTACATTCAATACGCTCACTCTTTTGTCTGTCTCGCTCTATCTGTCTCTGCAGGATAAGTTAATGAGTCTAATGAGAATAAAGACTGAAGGGGGGGAGAGAGGGAAAGACAGTGAGCGACGGAGAAAAGGGGGGAAAGATGGGGAAGCAATCAGATGTGGCTCTGCCCAGCCCTTGGCAATGACAAAGTGGAGCAATTATGCATGAAGGCTGTGACATTGACTGTGGCATCACCTCTTCTGCTGATCTGTTAAAAAGCAAACATACTCTATAATTCAGTAAGGCACTCACTCAATCACACACACATATACGCAGACGCACACATCGCCCTGCCAAACATGTTCAAGGACACAGATGATCCTACTTTGACAAGTTCACACGTCTGCGCGCACCGACGCGTCATTGGCTGGTGGGCAGCGCAGGGTCAGTAGAAGGTCAGAGCTGTCCTACAATCTCTCACCCAGTGGGTGTGTTAGGTACGGTGAGAGGAAAGTATTCCCTTCACGAGTCCATCACCTACTTTTAGCTTCTCATTTCTCTCTGGACACACACACACGCAGCTTACCCCTTAACAAAGTACACGCCCGCGGCCCCCATCATCCCTCTCCACTGCCCCACTTGATGCTTGGGTGCATAGTGATGGTGTCACGCTTGAAAGAGATATTGATTACTCAGAAGAATGAGCCCTCAGTGGCTCTGGTTTACACACTCGCACACAAACGGAAGACCTCTACGCAGTCACCGTCACATGTACGGGCATAGAACCGTTCAGGAGGGTAAAGTGGGAGTCTGTCAGGTGACAGTAGCAATAAGAGTCATGGCATCATAGAGGTCTGCAGGGATGACGTATTTTTGTAGGCCTACCAAGAAGTTAGCATCGCCCTGGTTCCCTCAACAAAAAGCCAATGGGATTTTTCCATCCGTGGCAAACAAACGTTTATGATACTTAAACGTTTTGTTCAGCATTATAATCTTCACAAATGAACACCACTTTTATGATTTTTGAAGCGTGAATGCAATCGCCAGAAGTAAAAAGCTAACTTTAGGCTATAAACGAACTTCACTACAGTCGCATGAGGATGCAAAGGTGGACGTATCAGCATGATGATGTTTCGTAGTCTCATTTAGCCACTTGTTAGCAACCGCCTTTTTACACGTAAAAGCTTGTGTAAACCTCAGACCTTATTTCAGCCATCTAACTAAAAACCCACTTGAATTTTCGGGTTTTTAGGACTCTATTTTTAGCACTCTATTGGCCTCATTTCAAGGGGAGTTATTATGGAAAACATTGCTGCTACAGATGTTAAGCACTATTGAAGAATAATTCTGGTTATCAAAATTTGGGTCTTTTTTTTTTCTTTTCTTTTTAAGTTTTGGCCATTATTTTTATCGTTAACAATATCACCAATTAACTGCTGAGATCTTAAAGTTCTGCAACACTGCTGAAAAAGACCGAGAGTCTACAGCGATGCTAGCAGCTCTGTGAGGCTAATGTCAGCATGCTAACATAGCCTACTCACAATGAAAATGCCTACTTGCTGATATGTTGCAGTCATAATGTTTAACATGGTCACCATCTTAGTTTAGCATGTTAGCATGCTTACATTTGCTAATTAGCACTAAACACAGATGAGGCTGATGGGAATGTCATTAGTTTTGCAGTAATGGAGAAATAAAAATGTTGATGTTGTGATGATGGCGCTAGATGGGATGTTAAGGGATCAAAAAAAGTTATTACAATTCATCCTGAGGGGGTGATTAATGTGTTTACCAAATTTTGTGACAATCTATCAAATAGTTGTCAAGATACTGCACTAAAACCCCAAATCTCATAATGGCGCTTGAGAAAAAGTCACCAAAGTCCCGTGATATTTATTCAAGGCAATCCATTCCACACTTGTTTAGACATTTCAGTTTTAGACTCAAGCGGAGGACAGACATTGCCATCCATAAAGCCATGCTGCTAGTGTGGCAAAAAATACCCAAGTTGTAATAAGCTGGACTATAAAAGTATCAAGCCGGTGTTCCTCAGTGTAACTTTTTGATGTGATTAAATTGCACCTTTTGAACAAGCCAATCTGAACTGCCTGCTTCCAGTGTGATGTCACAACTGGAAAAATAAGAGAGGCCGAAGGGCCAGCAGCACTGCCGGCCAATCACAGAAGCTGTTTTGGATTAATGCTACACAGCCTGTTTCACTACAGCAAGATGTGCAGCTCTGGAAATCAAGCAGATTCGGTGAAACTGAACAACCTTCATAGATACAAAATAGTCGCACCAATTTGCCACAAAACATAAAAACATAAGGGCTTTAAAATTTCTAATGCTAAATTTGCTTAGAGTCAGCTGAGAAAACCTGGGTGAGCATGCAAGTGGCAGATGGCCGATGGTTCTGTTCCTCGACAGCTGTAGTCAACATGCCCTTGAGCCAGGCATTTAACCCAATGACGAGCATGAAAAGGGATATTTGGTGGAGAAGAGCCTCCTGAAACCACATTGCTTTTTTATTTTTATCCTCCAGCAAAAAACACACAAGCAAACATGCAACCCTCCTTCTAAAAGGCACAAATAATTATGGATTTAAATTAATCAATCCCTCCAACTGTGCTTTAATGAGTCTAACAGTGTGTGATCAGACATCCCAGTGTGTCATCTTTCACATGAAAAGCGACACACTAAGACCCACACCTGTCAAGATCTATAGGGTGAAAACGGAGTGTGTTAGCTCAGCATATTCTCGAGCAAATGATCAGCCAATTACACGACTAATTATTGCCTCTCGCAGACCTGTCAGACTGAAGAGCGCGGGGCAGTGCAGATCAATAGGATGTGTTAATTCGAGCAACACACACATGCACACCGTTGAAAGGAGAAGATGATGATCAAACGCTATCAAATGCCTCTGCGAGTCTCTCAGAGGACCTCCAGTCAGGCGCTGAGGCAATGGGGGTTAATGGGTGTGCGATGCTTTGAGATTTCCCTACAAGAACGTGCGAGTCGAATCCATTATCTGCTAGGCTACTCTCACATTTTAAAAAAGGAGAAAAGAGATAAAAGAGTAAAATGGTGTTTTGTTTACTTAAGGCCTCAGGCTGGGTCAGGGCTAGGACTACGGTGGGTTGGGAACAGGTAGCGCAGAGGGAGAGGGGGCCGAGGGACGGACGGAGAGCTGGGAAGGGGAGTACTACAAAACAGCACTGAACTTCAGCTGAACTGGGAGAAATGGAAGTGACTAAGATCAAGAAAGAGATGGAAAAAAGGACGGACAGATGATTTAATCATGAGAAGAACTATTTTCACATTTTGCAAAGGAGGGGACGGAGAGAAGGAAGGAGAAAGTGAACTGATGAACTGTCTGATAAAATCCAAATAAGAGGAATGGGGGAGGTGGCTGTGTGACTAATGGGTAAGGGTGAAGGAGTGACAAGAGAATGAGTGGGACGAAAAGGACGGGGATGAAAGAGAGGACAGATAGGGAGAAAGAAAAGGAGGAACCTGAGGGGAGCACAGGGAGGAGAAAAAGAAAAAAAAGCAAGAAAAAGTACACAAATAATCATGAGAAAGCCAGTCACTGCGAGCTGAGAACATAGGAGACAGGAGGCGCTGAAGCATCTCCCACAACTGAGCTAGAAAATACCAGAGCCTTGTAGCAGAGGTCCTCTTAGCGATAGCGCGTTAACTATAATTGGTTTTAACGCCACTAATTTCTTTAACGCATTAATACAACTTGTGATTTTGAGGAAGTATAGCACTCAGTTTTAAAGCTAGAGTGAAGATATTGACATAATATGAAAATAGAGAACCTAAGGAATCTATTGATACCAACCTAGTCATATTAACTTGTCAGAAAGGAGCCTAAACGCTACATTTTGACTGGATGAATTTGAACCAGAAGCCATATTGGATAAAACTTTACCTATGTCAATATCCTGTTTCACCTAAAGCAGCATCTACAGTATTATCAGTCTCATTTGACTTCATGGCTGCTCTTCCAGGCAGCAGGGATTTGCTTGAAACTTTGTAAAACGGCCTTTTCTTATTTTGCATTTTGGAATAATCTTTAGAACAATCTGCAGCGTATTGAACTTCCCTGTGAGAGCGGGTTCAAAGCCTTGACAACAAAACTGCAACTGAAAAGAACAATTGCTTCTCGTAGGCTGTATTTTGTAACGTGTTTCTGCTGTCCTCAATGCCTTCTTTGTAGGGCTGTCAAAGTTAATGCAATAATCACACTTTAGCAAATTCGTTTTAACGCCACTAATTTATGTAACGCATTAACGCAACTTGCGATTTTGAGGTTGTAGCATATGAAACTACAAAACCAAAGGAATCCATTGGTACCAACCATGTCATACTAACTTGTCAGAAAGGACGCTCAATAACGCTATGAAGTTACGCTGAATTTTGGCAAGGAAAAACTGACATGGCCATTTTCAAAGGGGTCCCTTGACCTCTGACCTCAAGATATGTGAATGAAAATGGGTTCTATGGGTACCCACGAGTCTCCCCTTTACAGACATGCCCACTTTATGATAATCACATGCAGTTTGGGGCAAGTCATAGTCAAGTCAGCACACTGACACACTGACAGATGTTGTTGCCTGTTGGGATGAGTTTGCCATGTTATGATATTGGCATATTTTTTTTGCTAAATGCAGTACCTGTGAGGGTTTATGGACAATATTTGTTATTGTTTTGTGTTGTTAATTGGTTTCCAGTAATAAATATATACATACTTTTGCATAAATCAAGCATACTTTCCCAGTCCCATGTTGATGAATATTAAATACTCCCTTTAACGTACATTTTGAACTGATAAAAAATTTGCAATTAATTTGTGATTAATCACAATTGAATATTTTAATCGATTGACAGCACTAGTTTTATAAAAAACAGTTGCCTAAACAGTAGTAAGAACACTTCACTTCAATCACCCCATTTAGCATTTATAAGTACTATATTAGCATACAGCTTTTGTGTATTAAGCATGACCAAAAGTAACTACAAACCCCAACATTCACCGCCACGTGAACATCCATGCCCACACAAACATATTTTGTCCTTCCCAAAGCCAACCAGCACAGCATTGCACACATGGCTGCTGGATGAGAGCAACACACACAAACGAGCACACAGCGAGTGCAGCGTTGGGAGCTGATCAGTGCTTGATTATCTTCCCTCAGTGCAGCAGAACCAAATCGGATGACTTCATTAGCATATCATCTGCATAATGGCTCCGCCAGAGCAAGGGCATTCGCCTGCTACGTGGCTGCTTTATGTCTCATTCTGGGGGGGTGGGGTGGGATGGGGGGGTTTAGGGTCAGAGATTCTCTTTAATTTTAGTTACAACTAAGCATATGCTGGGTCCCTTTTGAGTCACATGTCTGCTTTAGACATCTCAACTGGCCGGTTAATTGAGGGCACGATAAAAAAAAAAGAACAAATAAAAGAGTTTCCTCGCTGATATTTCCAATTATGAGCCTTTCTGCTGCAAATTAAAGTACCAACACTTGAGCATGGATGTTTGTACGGGGAATGTTAATCGCCTGAATATTTTTATTTTAGCATTAGCACAATTTCTCTTATACAAATCACCTGAGGAATGTTTGGTTAAATAGCTCAAATCAAAATGTGAAATAACAACAAAAAGATCTGATTATGAAATGATCAGTATGAATTTTGACATTCAGGTCTGATCACACAAAAAAAGACGACCACGTCCTCACCAGCCTCATATATTTCTCCTCAGTTCTTCCCAGGATGAAAAGCCACGTAATATTATCAAGGGCTCTTAGAATATTTATTCCCCTCAAATAGAGTGCCATGAAAGGTTTTCATTTCTGACTTCACAAAAGTCTGCCCTTGGTTGGTGTTTGAAGAATGGCTCTTTCTTTTCACCTTTTTTAACATTTCATATCTCTTACTTTGTAACTCTAATGTTACAAGATGTCATGGCCATTTTTTTTATTCCATTAGCTCTGGTTCTTTTGCGTTTTAATAAGTACTCGCTGCTTTCATCGGAGTTCACAGGTCAAAAAAATCAACGACTTAGATGAAATACATTTTTTGAATTGAAACAGCCCCTTTTTGTAGTCATCGGTGTCAGAATGTTCCACTAGTACACTCATCTTGCATGAGCGCTGTACACTTCAACACACATACACATTCATACAGACACATACGCAGAAATAAGGTCAGAAAGAAAAACAGCCATTCTGTCAGGCAAGAGTGCTGCCAGGTAATGTTAGACTCCATTGATATGAAGGCTTCGGAGGTTGCTATGTCATTGATGGGAAAGAAAAGAAGGCCTTAAAAGGTAGAAAAAACACTTTAGTATTGTAAAGGTACAATCCATATATACTGTATAGAAAAAAAGGTACGATATATATATATTGTAGGGATGTCACAAGAACCAATAATTCAGTAACAAGTCAATGGCAAAATTCTGAAAACATGACTGTACTCAGTACAGCAGGGACCGTAAGGGCTTGAGACTAACGGCGTCTGGGGACAATAAGAAATGTGTCTGGGAGACAGTAAACTAACGATCGACGCGACCAGGGGACACACCCTATTTTTTCCCTAATAATGCTACATTGCGAACAACAAATCAGTGTTGAAATTGGAAGGATGAGAGCTAGTCAACGTTAGCTGTTAGCTCCGTGCAGGACTGTGTTGCTTACCGGCTGCTAACAGCTAACGTTAACTAGCTCTTGTCCTGACGATTTCAACACAGGAAGTGCCATTTGATTTACGTCATGATGCATTTTCGTGCTCTATTCAGTAAAATAACTACTGGGCGAAGGTAAATTCTAACGTTATCATGATGTGTTCAAATGTAATCTTGTAAAATGTAGTTTTTGTCGAGAATTTAAATAAATCCAGTTGTTTGAAAAATATGTTTTCACAGTAATATAAAATAGATAATAGAGAGGGAATTATGACCTGTTTATTGTCCTAACAAAACACAGTAAACAAACGGTAATAAAGGAGTGTATGTTGAAGAACATGGGATTTATTGTTTTACTTCTTTTTTTTTTTACCGTGGTATCGAATTGGTATCAAGAATTGTGGAATTTCACTGGTATTGGTATCGACTACTAAATTTCTGGTATCGTGAAATCCCTAATATACTGGTACAAAAAAAAAGGTACAAAAAACGGTTTAATAAAACTGATGCAAGCTAACTGAGCCAGATAGCCATATTACATACCAATATCAAACCACACAACTAGGAAGTTCTAAATTGCTCAAATTTTTTCTTTTTTAGTTGCTTGATTTTACTTCTTTTTTTTTCAATTTGTGTCAAAGTTCACCTGAAGTCCTCAGCATCAGCGCAATTACAGCATTTGGAGAGGATTTATTTTTGTCCACCCAACTGTGGGACTTCACTAAACCATGTGCACCTTTCAGAGGGGCGGGGGCAAGGTTGCTCAGAGCTGATATATGCACAGACTTTACAAATGTGGTTTTATAGTTGCAAAATTCAAAGTGTTTTAGAACAGAATTTAAATATCAAATAGGGCACACCTCGAAGAATTTGACAAACAAATGCAGAAAAATGGTATGGAAAAAATAATGATTTAAAAAATGATTTTCAAGGCCATAATATGTTAGTGGAGAAAATTCTGCAAAACCGGGCAACCATGACCTACGTAGATAGATACGTATTAGATCAAGGAATCTACATCAAAAGGATCAAAGAGAGAAAATTGCTTCTGCGCTTTGCAGTTGAACAGTTGTCAGCAAAAAAAAATATTTTGTAATGACAACATTGTAGCAATATTCACATTTGTCTTCACCCATTGCAAAGACAAATGTTCTACCAGATTTTACTGAAATCTCTTTGGTAGTTTCGGAGATATTGGACTAACGGATCAACACACAAACAAAAAATAGCCTCCTTGGCAGAGGTAGCAAGCAAACAGAGAAAGAGATGGTGAAGCAGATACAAAGACAGAAGGAGAGAGAAAGAGTCAGCGTACTCCAACAGTGGTTGCTGCACTTCTTACCATTCTGCTGCCATGTTTGTTTACTTTCTCCCTGGTGTGAACATCTATGCATGGCTGCAGCCATCACATCTACACATGTCACCCCTCTGCAAAATCACACAAACATTCTGCAAAAACACACACACACACACACACACACACACACACACACACACATGCACACACACACACTCCCACATATTCCTAAGCCTTCCTGCGCTCGTACTTAAGACTCTCACAATACAGCCCTTCAAGCCACATCTTAACCCAGTTCTTTGCATAAATCCTACTCATAAGGTCTCAGGCACTTCACAAACAATACACAGCATCCCTGAGTTTCCAGCCTAATGTGTTCACTCAGTATACTACTACTACTCCTGCATGCAAACCATGTTCTGTAATTGTAATGTCTTATTTTACTTGAAATGAGACACATTTATGGCAGGTGTCCTGACTAGGCAGTCATAAAAACATTCATGTTTAATTGTAACACTGGTAAGAATGTTAAAGCTTGCGTCCCTTTCTGTCACTATAAAGATGTACGCTTATGCATGTGTGTAAACAGATCTTCTGTTTGACACCGTGCATGAACAAACAGTGCACGCTTTATGTTTGCGCAGCAGCAAAGCCAATAATGATTTCATGCAAACATATTAAATATTTCGGTGAGGAAGTGTCTTAACCGAGAGCAATATTCTTCTGGTGATTAGCAGCAATGCAAATAAAGATGGACAAATATGTCAGTTACATATTCACGTTCTCTCTATCTCTCTCTCTTTCTCTCTCTCTCTCCCTCTCTCTCCCTCTCTCTCTCTCTCTCTCCCTCTCCTGCTCCCTCTCTCTCAGTTGCGTAACCGCTGACGCACTCATGATCCGTGAAAAAGTGGGAATCAGTTTTGCTCGGTTGATCCCAGAGGTCAGCGGCAGAGAGAGAGAGAACAGAGGGAGAGGAGTAAAGAGAGCGCAAGGCCAAGAGAGAGTGAAGGAAGGAAAGGAGGTGAGTTGGTGTAAGAATTGTGCATCGTAGCTGACAATGTTTTGTGAACCTCCGCCCGTTGTCTTGGGAACCGTATATGCAGGCGATGGCTTCGTTGGAAGGGGGACAAGACAGCAGAATGTAACACGGCAGGGAATAATGTAAATGTAACTAAATGGAAAATTAAAAGCCAAATAACTATGGCTGTCAAGGGCTTAACATATTAAATCGCGATTAATCACAAATTAATCTAACATGTTTTTATCTGTTCAAAATGTACCCTAAAGGGAGATCAGTCAAGTGTTTAATAAACTTATATGCAAAGGCAAATATGCTTAATTTATGCAAATGTATGCACAGTATATATTTATTATCGGAAATCAATTAACAACACAAAACAATGACAAATATTGTCCAGAAACCCCCACAGGTACTGTATTTAGCTTAAAAAATATGCTCAAATCATAACATGGCAAACACAAGCCCAACAGGCAACAACAGCTGTCAGTGTGTCAGTGTGCTGACTTCACTATGATTTGCCACAAACTGCCTGTGATTATCATAAAGTGGACATGTCTGTGAAGAGGAGACTCGTGGGTACCCATAGAACCCATTTTCATTCACATATCTTGAGGTCAGAGGTCAAGGGACTCCTTTGAAAATGGCCATGCCCGTTTTTCCTCACTAAAATTTTGCGTAAGTTTGGAGCGTTATTTAACCTCCTCCACGACATGCTAGTTTGACATGGTTTGTACCGATGGATCCATTAGTTTTTTTTAGTTTCATATGATACCAGTATCTTCTTTAGCCATAAATTTGAGCCCACTACAACCTAAAAATCGCAAGTTGCATAAATGTGTTAAATAAATTGGTGGCATTAAACGAATTAGCATTACCGCGTTATCACGTTAACTTTGACAGCCCTACAAATAACAGAAAGGAACGACAGTGTGAACAAAACGGAACTGAGGGAAATGACACAGCAAAGAGACAGAACACAGATCGAAGCAGACAGAACATGTTAGGGAAATTAGAGAAGAAGAGACAATCAATACCTCCCTTGGATTCTAGTAACAAATGTAATGAAAACAATTTACAATCTACTTCATTCCTTATAATGCAGCTTTGAACCACAAACAGAATTGCTTGTTACCTCCACTTTTCAGGCACAATTCTGAACAATTTAAGCCCTGGCAGCAATAGGGAAAAAATGTACTCCAGCCAATCAGCATCCTTTCAGAAACAATGAGCTGCAGGAGGAAACCCACAGGTGTAGAGGGGGAGGAGGTCGGTGTTTACAGCTCATATTTTCTGACTGTGTGAGTAGCAGCCGGTCAGCGCTGAAATCAATTTGACCAATGCCCCCAATTTTTAGCAACTTTGAAATCCACCTCGAGGATTGTGGTGTAGTTTCGGACTGAGTAATGAGGAGAGGCAAAGCTAAACTCAATTTCAGGGTGAGCGTCTGGCCATTAATAGCCGTTTATCAACAGCACGACCGACGCGTGCCAGGGCCAGTAAGTGCCAGCTGGTGCTCTGAATCCAAACGTCTGAGGCATAACAGGAAAACCCGTTTCCATTGCCCCCGTGACACTGCGTGGAGACAAACAAACCAGACCTATGATGACACACAGAGCCTGTCTCGCGCATTGCTAAAGGACAAGGAAGGACAAATGGCTCATTCTGCAATGTACAATCATGGGTCAGTAGGGTAAGGACTATGTTCAGAGAAAAGAGATGCTTGAAGTGGAGGTAAGACTGATTCTTCCTATTTTAGTCTTTTGAGCAGTACATCAGCAGTCAATCCTGTCAGCAACAATTCATTAGATTCACTTACTGTATATAGGAAAAAAAAACTTTTGGGATATCCTCAGAGTTGCTACCAGCACTTAAGTCTTGCCAACATTCAGTACCTTAACTAGAGCTGAATGATTATTAGTTGTAGTTTAATTAATCGCCAACTATTTTGATAATTGATTAATCGGTTTGAGTCAAGATTCCAGCTTCTTAAAGGTGAATATTTTCTGGTTTCCTTACTCCTCTATGACAGTAAACTGAATATAATTGAATTGTGGATAACACAGGACATTTTAGGACATCATCTTGGGCTTAAGGAAACACTGAGCGACATTTTTACCATTTTGTGACATTTTATAGACCAAACAACTAATCAAAAAAAATAATCAACAATGAAAATAGTCGTTAGTTGCAGCCCTAACCTCGATAGATATTTTTTTCTTTAAACTGTATCTACTGCAATAGATTTGGGCTGATTGACATCTAAATACACTAAACAAAGTGGCCAAAATATGTCAGTCCATTGATATTTTTCATGTAAAAAGTGAAACCTGGACAGAATTGCTAAACTAAAAATCCTTATCCTGTGAAGCATTTGGCCACTAGTAGCACTATGGAGCAACGATTGATGAGGGCTTAACAATACACACAATGCATTTTTTGCGAGAAACACTACATGTAAACATAACTTTTTTTTGTTACAAGATAACTCTACAGGGTACCTTTAAAAGAGTACTGCACCAATTTAGCATAGAACTTTCATAACATTGTTGGACTCACAATGGACAGTTTTCTAAAATAAGGATCAAAATCGAGCAGTACCAGAGAAATTATGGATGAGAATCACCAGAGGCCCCAAGATATGATATTATCACCATACTTAAGTCACGATACGATCTTATTGCGATTTTAATAATTTTGCGATAAGATATTTTGCAATTTATTACCTTTTTTCAACATCTGTTTTATTTAATAAGATACCGTTTTCACTCTCTTCATCTGAGTTATCATTCACATATCTTGAGGTCAGAGATCAAGGGACCCCTTTGGAAATGGCCATGCCAGTTTCCCTCGCAAGAAATTTAGCTTAACTTTGGAGCGTTTTCTAGTTTCAAATATACGTAATATATATGATACCAGTATCTTCACTCTAGCTTTAATAGTGAGCCCGATACAACCTCTGAAAGACAGAATAGCGGTCGGATTGTTAAGAGGTTAATAGTTTATATAATAAAAGATTGATAATTGATGTCCGTGTATTGATACAATACTGCCACGCAAAATATCACAATACTATTCTGTATCGATTTTTCCCCCACCCCTAAGAGATATTGTCTTTTTGTTATTCAAGGCATTCTTCATCCTGATCAAAGCCTGCCCTCTACATTACCCACCATGCAACTCGACCACCGACAGTTTGGTTGTGGATTCGCCGTGTCTTTTGCTAATGTAGCCTTAATATGACAGGCTACAGAGGTCTGATAAGCTTACTTCTTTCAAACTCTACACCCCAAGATTTAGTCGTCATTTCCAGCCAACACTGACCTTGGTGACATCACTTTAAAATGTATCAGACTTTGCACCCTTTTGCAGTCACAAAACTTTTTTTTACAGACAAACAGACTTTAATATATAAAATGTGTGGTGTTCCGCTGCACATGCACCACCGAACACAATAAATGACCAAAATTAGTATCTGTAATGGATTTTTTGTTCAATCAGTTGCATCATGTGTACAATAATAAAACCCGTTTGTTCAAGTCAAACAAAAGACCTCACATTAGCGAATGGGACACCAAAGTGCGATACACACTGGCAGCGACTTGCGTAAAAACCTGCGTCATTGCGAGTTGACATCCCTCATTATATGCCACTGGCCGATTTCCAAGCTTCGACACAAATTAACTCTCCAGAAAAGCAGCAGTTTAATCACATTTGCTTCCCGGATCGGCAAATCAAATAATGCGGCACTACGTGACGTTGTGTGAAGCACTTAACACATACACTCTGCAAAAGAACAAAATACACTGCAGTATCTTCCTTGCGACAAAACATAACTTTTCTGTTATTTATCCTTTGGTATAAATAATAAATGACCAATCGCTACGGTTGAGGGGAAAGTATATTTTGTAGACTATGGCCTGAAACTACTGTATAACACACTGCAAACTGCTATATAAAAGCCATTGCAATATCTCTGGTTTAGTACTGGCAAAGTCCAGTGAACTAACCAAAAAGCTGTGAGGAGAATGGACAGGGCTGTATATAAATCCCATTGAAGCCTGGCAGCATCTGTGGACAGGCAGTAAGCACCAGCATAGCACTCCCATCTTGAGCCTGACTGTGATGTGAGACTCATGATGTCCACAGTACTTTGAACTGGAGAAACACGAGGAAGAGAACGGCTAACTGGAATACTGAGGCAGACAGAGATGAATAGGGTGGGACGGAGGCAGGAAAGGGGACTGAGAGAGAGACGGAGTCAGAGGAGGGGTGACAGACGGAGAGAGAATATATATTTATATATATAGAGAGAGAGAAAGGAGAAAGGGGGAGGGAGGGAACAGAAACAGAGAGAGTGTGACAGAGGGAGAAGACAAAATCTTTTCTGTGTGAACTTTGCGGCAGGACTTTGAGGGGATAATTAGGGAGAGTGACTCCAGAAGTGGAGAATAAGTTCTCAGTCCTAAGCCTTCATGCAGGGGGATTAGACTTAGGCAGAACTCCTCGCTCCCTCCTTCCCTCCTTCACACTCTCTAAAGTGGACTCGCCCCCAGTGCCAAGTAATGTCCAAAACAACTATGGCAGTGCTATTTCTCTGTCCACCCTGGAGTCCAAACAGTTTCCTTACAGAATGAAATGCCATCCTGTATCATCTAGAGTACAGGGAGTGAGTACAGTTATACGAAGGAAGCATCCTGCACATTGCTATTATCTCCAATAGCCTGCAACGCCCACTATATAACTATCAGTGATGGATGCTAAATTTGGTGGCCAAAGTACATTTTTGGTGGCCAAAATGTAGACGGATGTAAAAACAATACAGAAAAGGAAATTTAATGCAACTTAACAAAGCCTTGCTTAACTGTGATAACAGAATAAAAATATGTAATTATTTATTAAAATTGAAAACTCAAGTTCTTTGTTCTCTCACAGTCTCTTAGTACATACACTACAAAAGATACAGTCAACGTTGTTCGCATAAAAACACACAATTCAAATGATTAGGAAATAAGTTATTGTATTTTTATTCAAATATTTGCTTTGATTGGCATTAGTAGATTTAAGTATGTATTATAAGCTGCTTGGAGCTAGTGTTAGGATGTTAAACATGTCTTAGTTCCCTCTCTAATATCTATTTTATATTGCTTTGAAAACATCTCCTTCAAACCATATTTACTACAAAACTACATTTTACAAGATTACATTTGAACACATCATGAAAACCTTATAATTTACCTTCGCTCAATATTAACTTTTACTCAACAGCTTGAACGCATCATAATGTAACTCAATGGAATCTCCGTTAATGGTTTTGTAACCACGGGCCATCGGGCCATGGTTAATGTCGAACCCTGATTATGTAAAGTATAACATTATATATATAATCATAATACTCACATTCTGATCAGACTATGTCAACAAGGTTTTATATTAACTGTGGTTTGCATTATTGCAAGGTGTAAACAATATTTTCTCTCTCCCCATTGTGTATCAGCATTCAAGTAAAATTCGCAGCGACATTGAGCTTTTGTCATGCATATAATAGATGCTTTTGTGTTCAGAGGAAAGCCATTAGGCGATGCTGGCAGCAAGACCTGCAGGCTGCAGCTTAGACTCTCATCTCTGACCTTGGGCTAAATTGTCATACCCCGGTGAACACCATCCAGGTGTCCACTGAATGCACATCATTGATTAGACACGGGGGAGGAAATAATGATGTCACAAGTCAGTGAGTGCAATATGGGCCCTCGTGAACAGGACGCCATGATCAGAGTGTGTTTCACTTTTTTTTTGTTTGTGCTTTGCTGGCAGAAAATATGCTGAGGAATTGCTTTTGATCGCGAGCAGGTTGTAGTAGTAGAAAGCTTAATAAATTGGCTAAAATAAAAGATTTCTTAAAAGGCTATTTTGAATATACTAATTTGCACACTACCTTTTGCCAACACTTACTATGCCATCAAGGGAACACAAAGTTGTTGTTATTGGATAGTTAAAAGATGAACCCACAAGAGAAAATAATCCTTGTTTCAAAATATTACTTCAAGGTCTAAAAACAACCACACAAAACACCTGGAATGTGATCGACTCTGGCACATCACATCTGGATGTGGTACAAGCAACACCTGAAGTCTCTGACTGCTTTCACCCTTATGGTACTATATATACGTACATCAGTGGCGGCTGGTGGATTTTTTTTTGGGTAGAGCCAATCAATTTCAACAAACATCCTAGTACGATTCAATGCAAAAAAAGGTATCAAAAAGCGCTACTAGTGCTTGGCTGTTCCATTGTCATGCCGTTAAAATGGGCTGTGAGAGAAGAGAAGTGGAGAGAAGCGAGAGACGAGAAGACAAGATCACGCGAGAACTGACATGAGCCCTGACGAGAACAGAGAGAGACACACGTGAACGTGCGCGCGCACACCATGGGCCAAATCAGTTTGGCCCTCCCGGAAGTCTTTTTTACGGCGCTGATTGGATGAATTGTATGTCATTCATGCTTGTAATCATATATCTTTAATCAGTGATTGGCTGTACTGCTTATTAGACCCGCCTTCCTTGGGCCAAATCCATTTGGCCCCAGAAAGTGCACGTGCAGCAGAGCAGCTGAGAGGTGCACTAGCAGAGAGTTCAAGGAGGAAAGCAGATATTTGGCGCAGTTATCCTATTTTACAAATATTACGGGTATATTCCATAGGTCAAAAACACACATATTGACAATTTTTAGAATTTTTATAATTTTTATAATTAATAATTTTATAATTTTTTTTTTTTTTTTTTTTTGGTGGCTCAAGGTGGGTGGGGCCAGGCCCCGTGGCCCTCTATTGGCCGGCCGCCACTGACGTACATCCAATCTCAACATAATGAAACTAACAAGTACACATAATTACCAACCACAATGCAAGCCTTCCTGATCGGATCTCATTATCTGGATGATACAGATGCTCACGGTTGGAGCTGTAAATAGGTTTGGTACATGTGCTCACTACATTTATTTCACATAAAGACTGCCTTATCTTCTGCTGTATTATTATTATTCCCCGAAGCACAGAATAGGTCAAATTCAGAGGTCATTCAATTTGCAACCACATGAACACACGTGAGCTCAAAAAACATCTCAGAGTGGAGTCGAATAAACTGCAGGTTGAAGTGCAGCAAGTTGCTAAACTGGAGCAATGTTGCTAACTGGAGCACAGTCCTTGGTCCACTGCCATTGCTTCTAAAAAAGTTTGCTATATCGTCAAAGCTATGCATCAAAAAAAGTCGCATCTCTGAGCCAAGAACAATCGGGGACTGGCTGACTGCGAGGGACTAAAAACTTTCTCGATAGATGCCTCGGGGTTCATGCGGCATCGGCCCCAAATTTGGGTACAAGGATGACAAGGTGCTCCATATTTCTCATTAGAAATATGTGGCCTCTCAACACTGACGCGCTCCCCTGGCCCCTTCATCTGCAGCACTCTATCCTTCTTCCTTCTGTCTTTCTCTCCCTCTTTCGCCTTCAGCCCCATCCCCCCCTACTCTCTCTAGTCACTCCTCTCGGGTCTATTCTCCCCAGCCTCCCACTTACTGTGCCCTCCGACCGCTGTGCCATTTACAGTACACACACACAACCGCAGAGACATGAATCTAACAGCACAGGGACCTGCTGTAAGGCACATTTTACAAATCCTCAATAAATAGTCACATCATAAGTAATGTAACCTGAATAGTCCCTCAGTTACATGTGTGTGTGTGTTTCAGAATCATCTTTCTTAACATAATTATTCCTTTCCAGAGGAGTCTGGAGCCAATCCAAGGATCATTGCAGGGTTATATAGAGACAATCATTCACACTTACACTTATGGGTAATTCCCCATAAGTGTCCCCAGGCCTAAGTCCATCTGATTTGCACGTCCTTGGACAGTTGGAGGAAACTGGAACACCCAGAGGAAACCCCCACGGACTCCACATAGAAAGGGACCAGAGCTGTGCATCAAACCTTCTCATTCTGTTATGCAACAGTGCTAACAACTGAATCGCTCTGGGACCACTCGCTACACACTGATCGGCCCACTACCTAATATGCTGACGCAAGTGTAAGGGAATTCTGTCTTTGGCTTCGCCCCATCCACAGGGGAGAATACAGTGCAGGGTCAGATACAGAGCCAATTGGTTCAGTATAGTAAAGACACGCAACTCACACACATCACAATTCAGTCAAAAGTCTGAAAATACGTTACTGTCCTTTACTTGATATCAATCAAGATAGATGTTCCCAACTGAGTGTTCACTGAGCAGCGATTTTCCAATCATAGCTTAGCAACCGTAATGAGGCAGAACTGTCAAGCGTTGGATCTTTTACTTGAAGAAGTGATGTGGATGAGGCTATAGTAAGATCTATACACTGTATCCAAAGAGTCTGGAGGGTGATGTCATTCTTTTTTTAGCATTTACAAAACCAAAAACAAAAAATAAAAAGTTGAGGAATGGATGAGAAAGTGTGTTTGTCTGCTCTAAGATAAGCTGCAAATGTTAGCATGTCCGGCTAACTATCTTACGACCTACAGCAGCTTCCAAGGTCAAGGAGCACATCACACTACGTTAGCTTGTGAGATTGCCTGGGAACAGCTTTAGCCTCAGTTTTTAACCATGACATCACGTATGACGCCATGAAGGGCATATTTAAGACCCCTTTTACAAGACCCATTTTAAAAAGGAGTCAGCTGGAAACACTGAAATCTTAGCCAGTGAGCTTTTCAACCAATGCAGCAGCTAACGTTAGCTTAATTAGCTAGCTGTGCTGATAAAATCTGCCTGGAACAGTTGTCATTTCAGACGGTAAAATCAACCATACACCTGGAATCTGGGAAAATACCGGAAGTAAACAAGTCTGCATTACTGCGGTGGCTTCTCCCTACAATACGCACACGTCTGAATGCAAGCTGTCCTAAGAAGTGTACAATTTTCTACTTTTACCTTTACTTTCTATGTAACGTTACTTTTGACAACAATGTCTACGAGTTCGGGAACAACCTGGGCAGTTCTCAGCTGCCTAACATTAGCCTGACGTGGTGAAACAATTAACGTCAGCTAAGTTAACACTGCTTACTGTAGCTAACGTTAGCTAACATTAGTGGGCTAAAGGCACTGTCAAGGGACTCAGAATAAATGAACTCAATGAACTAACTGTGGCGTTATTGTGAAATATAACATTAGTTGCTCTAACTAGGGTAACCTAATGACCACAGAGTACACGTCATGAATCGGTCGGCATCACAAACAGTACACGTAGAAAGCTAAACGTGTTGACTCTCAGCCGATTGCGTCGTGGTTGCTCGTAGTGATGGCAGCTGTGTCCTCGTAAAAGCCTTCAATTTTACATGAATCAATTTTAGAAACATACTCATCTGTGTTTATTATCTATGCCAACCAATTATGTAAGTTACTACGAGCAACCGCGGATGTATTCGGCTGAAAGTCACCTGATAACACGATTAGCAGACTTTGAGCCACTACGACTTGAGTGGTAAATCTACCCCGTTGTCATTGTAAACAGCATTATGTGTCACACAAGGACGACAAACTTTACAGGGGTAGCAACTGTAACCAAGGGGGCGGGGCTTAAGGAATGGTCACTTGCTCAGAATAGTGAAAACGGGCAACTCACACACACCTCCATGGCCAGTCTCATCGTAGTCACGTTTCAGTCAATTAAACTGTCAAAACGAGTGAACATAATTCATAGTTTTCCTCCTTCTAGCTAAAGGAGGGATAAACACACACAACACGCATGACCACACAACACAGTGTATCACATGGCTTTGATAAATGAATAATGAGGCTATTCTCTGCACGATTGCAATATACAGAGGCCACCGCAATGACCTCATTTAAATGAAGCCAAATGTCAGGTCGAATTCACCAATCAGCTCCTTTTCAACAGACACAGAACTGTCACATCCAATTAAGCACTTACACACACACACACACAAATGCCGGTTGTGTGTACACACAAATGCACATACGCCTTGTCTTCACATAGACGGTTCATCATTAATATTTACTGTTTGCAAAGACACTGAATAATCCATCATAGCGCTTACTCTCATCATTCCACATTAAACAGTGATAATCAAGTGAAAATCACTTAGTCCCCGGTACTGACACCGTAATTCTTTACAAGTCCACTCCATCGCTCAATCGCGCATCCTTCATGCAACAGTACATGTGGGCGCTCACGAGCTGGAAAGCATCCCGAGTCCCCTGATTTTCGTTTTCTTGCTCTCAAACACACAGACGAGCATATGCACACAGTTAATGAACACACATAATGAATGATTAACCAGCGCAAGCACAAATTCAACACACACACAAACACATATACACAGAGCTCTTGAAGCGCAGATAAGAGTACAGTAGGGGAAAAAAAGGATTGCTGTACCTTTGTTTCTACCTACAGTTTTTGGAGAGGAGAAAGGATCCGTAGAGATAAAAGAGGGAAGAGTGTCATCCCGCGCAGAGCACCAGAGAAAGACAGCAAAAAGTAGGGATAAGCTATGGTTAGTCTACATTAAGCCTGTACACTGCCAACTGACACTTTCATGCAAAATGTTGACAATCATGCAAATGGTGGAGAAATGGGAGAGGGGCACGAAGGCAGCATACAACTTCACTATTTTAGCATGTTTACCTGAGGTCACACCAGAAAGAGGCACAGCAAAATTCATTTGCACGTTCTCTTAAAATAAAGGGTACTTGAGGCTTGGTGACTACTTGAGAGACGTATAGTTCGCCACCATTGGTTGTGGCTAGTCCCTGATTTGACTGTTATCGGGACATTAAATATGCGTTATTGGTCGCTATAAGCACCATAGATGTGGGCCATTAGAGACCTACTACACCTACTGTTGAAACTTAAAAGCTACACATTCTAACACGCTGTAAAACTGAATGAAACGTTCAGTTTGAACACAATAGCTCTTTAGGTTTAGGCAACAAAATAACTAGTACTAAGTTTCAGGAAAAACATGTTGTTTTGGCTTAAAATAACTACATTTAAAAAGTAAATGTGACACTTATGGCGTTTGAACACAACTACATGTTGTTGTTTCCACCCGGGATGCGAACCCCAGTCTCCTGGGTGTAAACCTGTTGTTTTGAGTCCCATCCATCGTCCCCGACCTTAACTACATATGGAGTTTCATGCCGTCTATATTACAGCGCCTGACTTCTGCTTCTGCTCCAGTCAATATTACTATGGTCGCTAGAGGTCATTGTCGTGTTCTTTTACACCTTTTTTCGGTGATCTACCATGTGAACCCATGTTAAAACCTAATAGTAGGCGTAGTAGGTCCCTATTGACCCACATCTATGGTGCTTATAGCACTGATGATGTCTATTTAATGGCCTGATAACAGTCTAATCAGCTGGGCTAGTTTTGTTGGTACAGAGAGGAGAGCTCTATTGAGCTTGCTTGTTATTTAGAGGAGGAAAAGGTTTACAACATAGTTAATATAATAGCTTTCTCAATTTTAGACTCTACCTCAAAGGTCAGCACTGTCAAGACAGTTGACAATTAGTAAAGTTCAAAGTTGAACTCTGGGATTTACTGCATGTTTGCAGGCAAATCTAGAAAGCTTGGGGATTCTATG